>NC_041051.1:4552020-4719520 GCF_900634775.1 Gouania willdenowi | reverse complement strand
ATACACATACAAATACAAACATACATATTACAGATGGATTGTAATCATGGTGGCAGAGTAAAGTCTCCTGCGGGTCGAATCTGAAGGGCCAGATTTGGTCCCAGGGCCTTAGGTATGACACACCAAAACAGATCATGTTATTGTGTTAAAATGAACATTAAATGCTCTTTTTTTTAACCAGGCATCCTCCAGTATTGACGACCAAGCTAAACACATTCTTCCACCTCCCAGACCTCCAGCACCAGCTCTAGCAGCAGTCAGAGGAAAAAGCTTCTGTGCGAGTGTAAATATAGAAATTTTCTTTTTAAATTGTATGAAATCCCAACACGTTGTTCTGAACTCATCTTTGTATATTTTGATCCTGCATTTATGGACAATTAACCTGATTGCTTAGCAAAGGACAAATAGTATTGATCAACATAAACTCTATAAAGCATAGATGGGCAACTTCTATCAGAGAGGGGCCCCCAAAAAACTGATTGTCTGATCCGAGGGCCACATTATCAACATTTATGTTAGCATTTAGAATAATGACCAATCTATTAATACAGGAAAGTACAAATGGTTTTGTCTCTGTTGTTCTTTTTAGTTAATGTTAATTGAGTGTTAATTATTTTAGCATAAGTTAGCATTCGCATTAGCTAGTATTAACATAAGCATGCGTTACCGTTTGCTAGTTTTAGCATTAGCATTGCGTTAGCATTGGCGTTAGTGCTAGAGTTAGCATTAGCATTGGCGTTAGCGTTAGCATTAATGTTGGCATTAGCATAAGTTAGCATTAACATTAACCTAACATAAGCTTAGCATTAGCCTAACATTAATCTAACAATGGCATTAGCCTAGCATTAGCATTAGTCTAGCAAAAACATTAGCATAAATTAGCATTAGCCTAGCATTAAATTTTGCTTAGCATTAATCTAGCTTTAACATTAGCCTAGCATTAATCTAGCTTTAACATTAGCCTAGCATTAACCTAGTGGTAGCATGGACCAAACATTAACATTAGCCTAGCATTAGCATTATCCTAGCATTAATCTAGCTTTAAAATTAACCCAGCATTAGCCTAATGGTAGCATTGACCAAATAATGGCATTAACCTAGCATTAGCATTAGCCTAATGGTAGCATTGACCTAACAATGGCATTAGCCTAGCATTAGCATTAGCCTAACAAAAAAAATAGCACAATTTAGTATTAACCTAGCATTAAATTTAGCCTAGCATTAATCTAGCTTTAACATTAGCCTAGCATTAGCCTAGTGGTAGCATTAACCTAACAATGGTATTAGCCTAGCATTAGCATTAGTCAAGCATTAGCATTAACCTAGCATTAGCACTAACCTAGCATTAGCTGAACATTAGTAATAAGGTTTAAAAAGGTTGAAACGGATGAAAAAAGTTGAAATGGGTTGAAGGTTTTAGCTGAAAGTGAACAGACAACTGAACATGTTTGAAGCTAATACATAGCAGAATGTCCAGAAATTATTTGAACATTTTGACACCAAACTTGTTAGAATCAGTTGAAAAATGTGAGAGTAAAATGAGTAAGATGGAAAACGATGAATAATAATTTCCAGAATTAAGTTTAAAGATAAAAATAGTGAGGTTGCCTCTTGCATACTCACTAATTACTTTCTTCAAGTTCATTCCAGAATCAACACATTTCATTTCCTCTGAGTCTAACCAGGCTAACTGTTAGCATGCTAAGTAGCTATAGCTAGAGGCTAGCAATCTTAGCTTTAGCTCATATCAGGAAACCAGTGAGTTAGTGAAGTCATCAACACTTTATGTTGATTTGAACATCTGCTTTGACCATTTCATAGAAAAGTGGAGAAAGTTGATGTGTGTATGTTTGTGTTATCTGAAGTTTTTTTTTATTTCTCCTTTATTTTAGTCATCAAATCATAACACTCTGAAAAAACCTCCTCCTCGCCCCCCGCCATGTGAGCGCCCCCCTCCTCCACCTCCTAAACCACCTTCTCCCATTTATTGTGACAGATTACCTCCAACGTTTCCAACTCCCAAGGTAAGCCATTGTGTTGCATTGTTCAATATTCATTGGTTTAAAAGCGGATAAAATGCTGAATTTGATGTAAACTGAAACCTGAAGCTTTGTTTAATACAACTTGTAATTTGTTGTTTTTAATTGAAGAGTGATGATGGCGTAAACCAGCTACCACAATATTCTCCTCTCAGTCCCATTACACAAACCTCTGCCTCAACAAACCTTTATAATGAAGTGGAGAACGTCTACGGCACCTACAGTGAAATTGTGAGTCACAAAAAAAGAGATGTGTTTGACCATCTAATATATTTTTTTACTTTTACGTTTCTTTTGTTTTACTTGCAAAATGGTTCATTTACTAGAAAACACGATGCCAAAGACTAAAAAGCACAAACAAACACGTTCCAGGGCCCAAACCGACCTGTACCGGCACCTCGGCAGTTGTCGCTGCCCAACGTTTCCTCGAGATATGAAGCTTCACCTCCACAGGTATGAAAACCAGTGACAGATTAGATACAAAGGTGAATTTATTTTTACTGACAGTTGCCGTAACAGAAAGTAAAGATCTAGAGCAGTGGTCACCAACCTTTCTGAAACTTTGAGCTACTTTGTAAGTACTGTATAGTCCGAAGGGCTACAGTTAGAAACGCACTACTTAAATACTAAACGTTCACGGTTTCACTTTAATTAAAGAGTAAGAATGCAATTGTTTCATTTTCATTACATTTCATAGAAAATTATCATTTTCCTATTTTATGAGTTGCTAACAGACAACTTTTAACTGAACACAGCAGTGCCCAAATTCTTTTCATTGAACAGCCAAAAATTAATCCCGGTGGAGGGCCGCAGGCCAAAACTAAACATTTACGTTGCAGTGCAATAAATTAAATATGCCAATAACATAACTGTGCAAAATAAACACTTAAAGTAGTTTTGAAATTGAAGAACACTTTTCTTTATTGTGTTTCATGGCATAAACTAATGAAGCAAGGCAAAATACTGAAGGAAACAAAGGTGTTTATAAATGAAAACCTGACAAACAAAACGCAAGCATCGCATGGAAGGCACGCCATGCGAAAAAAAGGTTTGACCGGAGAGACAAGCTTTGATGTAAATTTTCGGTGTACAAAACAGGGGACGGGACCTAGATAAGCAAACTGCTTCTCTCGTCTCCTTTTTCGGCATGTACAAATAAAAAATTTTAAAAAAATGTAAAAAAAAGTGAATGTAACCATGTCGGAAATAAACTGAATAAATAAATAAAAAATAAGTAAAATTATGAAGAAAGTGTCTATTTGTAAGGTTGCCATACGGACAAACTCCATTTGCCCTTGGTACGTTAACCGAAGTACACATACGTAGTGTTTTAGGTTGAGGTTGAGGTTGAGGTTGAGGTTGAAGTTGAGGTTTAGGTTTAGGTTTAGGTTTAGGTTTAGGGTTAGGGTTAGCTTTATTGTTTATGGGACTCGATGAAACCGCCCGAACAGTCCTCGGACTATTCAGTTTGGAATAGGGAATCAAAGGCAGGGCACGGCCGGTGTATGTCATCTTGCACCCCACCAAACTGTGCACATTCATCAGAAAAGTATGTGGAAGTGGATCAGTATAGTGTGTGTCAAGTGCAGTTCATATGGGGCCCAGTAGTAGGTGGACTAGGGACCGTCGGCCACCACCGACAGGCATAGGAATAACTATGTGAAGGTAATGGAGGTGGGTTTGGGGTTAGGGTTAAGGTTAGGGTTAGGGTTAAGGTTAGGTTATAACCCTATATCGCAACAATTTTTAAATTTGGGGTTAGGTTAGGTTTACGGTTAGATTTAGTCTTAGCCACGTTACTTAAACTGGCCATTGACTGACCTATCACGTGACCTAAACTGGCCAATGACTGACCAATCACGTGACCTAAACTAGCCATTGACTGACCAATCACGTGACCTAAACTGGCCATTGAGGGGCGCTGCGTGCGGATAGAATGTTGGTATATTGATATGGCAACCGTACAGATAGCCACTGCCAATTATGAAACATCTAAATGTCTTCAAAGACATTCAGTGCAATATAAATGAAACAAAATGAAAACAACAACTTCAAATATGAGCGGCGGGCCAAAACTGATCGCTTGTGGGCCAACTTTGGCCCGCGGGCCCCAAATTGGACAGCTCTGATGGTATAACTTGTAACATTTATAATACTAATGTACTAATTATATCTGTCATAAGTATTTATCTTTGTGAGTTTGAATCCTGGAAAGTAAATCAGATTATAGATGAAGCTCATTGGTGTCTAGAGCTCCTGAGGACCCCTCACATGGTCCTTGCGGGCTACCTGATGCCCACGGGCACCGTGTTGGTGACCCCTGATCTAGAACATCAAAAACTTCAATGATTGAAATCTAATGTGGAATTTGGTTGACTTGCAGAAAAGACACGTATATTTATACTGTTTCTTCGAATAGAAGATGAAGTAATTTCTACTGGATAAGGTTCAGCTTGAAGGTTATTTACCTGTAAGAAAATCCCATTTTGGGATTCAATCTTAAACAATAGAGAAATAGATCTGATATAATTGGTTTAGTGCAAAGTAATCTTCAGTTACAATGTCAATATGTAGCATTCACTTGACCAACAGTCTTTATTATGTAATATAACTATAGTCGTGGTATGCAGAGGTTGGTAAGCTTGTATTTCCTGTAGCTCAGGAGCGTCAAAGTCAACCATACACGGTGAAAACTGACTGCAACTGATAGGCCTAACAGAATTAATATTTATAGTACTATAGTTTAGAGATATTTTTAAGGTGTATCAATAATGTATTTTTTTAAAAAAAATTATCCAAATCATGATGAAGACTTTAAAGCAAAACCAAGCTCACAAAATTCACAATATTCTTTGATGTTTCTATTGGAAATAGTTTGTCTTACAAAACAACAACAATGTATTCATTAAAAAATATTAAATGAAATAATGTAAAAATTTAAGAAACAGTTCAATAATATCAATGATGTAGAATATTACCAGTTAACAAATATTAACAATACTTTTGCCAGTTATCTTGGAAATTCAGTGGAGATTCTCAAAGTAGGTGAAGCTGTGCATCCGTCAAACTCCCAACAATGTTTAGTTCCTTTCCATTGCAGAGGAAACTTGCTCAAACAGGTTTGTGCTTAAAGCTGTGGAGCATTAGCGTATGATGCAGAGATGGTGTGTTGACGTCAATTTAAAGGGAACTCCCTTTAGACATTCAACACTGTACCCTCCAACTTTCAAATCACTCATCAAAACTAACCTTTTTAAACAAATTTTTAACTTGTGATTTTACACATTTTCTTTATTTACATTAGTGTTTGATAGTTTCTTTTTTCACTTGTGTGTAATTGTTTGAACTGTTAAGTGTCTTTGAGTTTTTGAAAAACGGTAATTTAAAGTACAAGTACTGGGAGAGCGCAGACCTCCGCCAAGCAGCTCAAGCTCAGCTAACATGCTCCGGTCACAGTAACATGATAAACTACCATGAATACCTGTCAACATTGAGCTGTTGACTCTGAGAGAACCGATGACATCATCAACAACATTTCCACAGAGTGGATGGAAAATTAATGATATATACAGAATATGTTTTTTTTTTATTTTGGTTGCCAGAACATCACCAAAATGTAATCACCTGTTCCTTGTCCCATTTATCAATTTTCCTGAAGGTTTTATCCAAATCCGTTCATAAATTTTCAAGTAATCTTGCTAACTGACAGACAGACGGACAAATAAAATGGCAGAGGTAATAAAATGTAGGCAGTGGCTATCTGTATGCAGCTCCCCTCATTGGCCAGTTTAGGTCACGTGACTAAGACTAACCCTAACCCTACCCTAAAATTGTTGCGATATAGGGTTAAAGCCTATCCCAAACCCTAAGACGCTACGTACGTGTACTTCGGTAAATGTACCAATTGCACCGGGGGTTGTTTGTATGGCAACCGTACGAATAGACACGTTCTAAAATGTATTATTATTATTCTCACAACACAAACTAAGTAATGCTGTGCTATGTTACATACAGACATACAGTATATACTGTACATAATTTACCTACATACATACATACATACAGTATATAGTGTACATAATGTACATACATACATACATACATACATACATACATACATACATACATACATACATACATACATACATACATACAGTATATAGTGTACATAATGTACATACATACATACATACATACATACATACATACAGTATATAGTGTACATAATGTACATACATACATACATACAGTATACACTGCACATAATGTACATACATACATATGTACATACATACAGTATATACTGTACATAATGTACATACATACGTACATACATACATACATTCATACATACATACATACATACATACATACATACATACATACATACATACATACATACAGTATACATATTCTGTACATACATACATACATACATACATACAGTATACATACATACATACATACATACGTACATACATACATATACTGTACATACATACATACATACATACATACATACATATATACAGTATACAAATTCTATACATACATACAGACATACATACATACAGTATGCATATACTGTACATACATACATACATACATACATACATACATACATACATACATACATACATACATACATACATACATACATACAGTATACATATACTGTACATACATACATACACGTCCCGTCTGTTTTAAAATCCTGCTTTAGGAGTTCACTTCTATCCATTGGGGATTATCTTCACATTAAGTCAAATTAGATAATATTATATATAAGCAAGGACGTAACACTGTTTCTCTATCCATGGTCTAAGGCCTGTCTGCTGTATATTGAGTTTTCTATATTGGCGATATAGAAAAGTATATCATAACAATATATTTTTATTTTACATTAAAACACTTGTTTTAGGTGTTGCTGTTTCCACTACTTCTCAGAACAGCATGAAAAGCTCAGTTAGATGGATTGTTGAGTGCGTCCTAACTCAGACCTTCCCCTAAATAAGCCACACTACAGAACTCACTCACACATGCTGTCTCATATAGGAGAAAAATTAAAAGTGCAGCTGTTTGTTAATAAATGTATCTGTGTGGCATTTTGTATCAGCAAAATTTTTTTAAAGACTTAATTGAGTTCAAAAATATTGAGATATATTGTACAGTATATCGTCATTTTGGGGAAAATATTGAGATATGAGTTTTAGTCCATATCGCCCAGCCCTAGGTGTAGCTGGTTATCATGCCAGTCATGTCATTATTATTATCTAACCCTTTTGTTTCCATATATAAACTTATTAGGAGTAAGATGAGTACAGATCTCTCTCCTTTAAACACAATGACTCATATATTTGGGAATTCAGGGCAATAAAGTGATTTATTTTGTGCTCAACAGAGCAGAACAGACCAACTCGTGTTATATCCTCCATTACCTGACTCGTCCGACAGCAGCGAATCGCTCTACAGCGAGATCGATTTGCCTGAATACGTTGAGGTTTTGCCGAGTGAATCAGAAGACATTGTAAGACACACACAAACATAAAAATTGTACATGAATGAAATAATGCTTCTGGCAGCCCGTAATATGTAAAAATTAGGAAAAAAACGTTCACAACTCGTGTGTTTTTTGTTTGTTATCACAGCGCATCCCTGGACGAGTGAAATGGTTGAAGAGAATGTCAAGTGAGTAAAAATACTGTAAATGGTTTCTTATGCCAATAACTTTATTGCCAGGGAGATATGTCAAAAAGATGTTCACTTCTTGAAGAAAGCATGAACATTTAGTACATACCATGGGGGTTTTTGAGTATGCCAAATCCTTTTTTAATGGGATCAACGCCGGCAAACCAATGCTTCCCAATCATGATCAAGAAATCCAAGATGGCCACCATCCTTATTGTCAATTTGGATATTTTGTCATAACACTACAAATTCACAGGATCGTTGATAGATGAGCAGTATGAGGACAATCCACCTTCCCTGATGGGAATAGTTCAGATGATTCTTGAATGTACAAACATCCAGAATCAGACAGAAAACAACTATGTCACACAGGCTATGGAACCATTACCACCTTATCTTCCTGAAAGGGACTGAAACATTTGTAATGTTCATTTAAATATGAATCAGAAAATTAATCAAAAGTTTGAGTTTAATCATCGTACATGTTGGCAAGCACTGCAAAATACATACATAACACATAATCAGATTAATACCTATGCACACATGCACAAGGATCACAATGGATATAATCTTCCTGAAAAATAAATTTAAATAGATATATGAATTCATGTTTAATGGAGATTTAAATCAAATTGCTCACCCTTTAAAGGGCATCTTTGTCACACACATTTGTGGCTGCAAAGAAATTGCAAATTTCCCCTTTTTCATGTGTAAAGCGTTGTAGTGGCAATCTTATAAGAATAATAAGATATAAATGTCTTGTTCTGGATGCAATTTACAATATTTTAGGCTTTTTGTGACAATCCTTGTCCCCAAAAACTTACAATTTGTCACAAAGATGGCTAACAGAATCAAAGTTATGGTAAGATTGAAATTCACAATACTGACGGTGGCCATCTTGTATTTCTTGATTTTGAGTGGGAACCGTTGGTTTGCCAGCGTGGATCCCATTGGGAATGGATTCAGCATTTTCAACAACTCCCATGTACACATTTCCATGCTTTATTCCAGAAGTGAACATCTTATATTTAACATTGGTACATATCTGCCAGGCTATTACTAAATCTGCCAATTGTTTGAACCTGACCTTGGCTCAGGTGGTAGTGGGTCGTCTTCTGATCGAGAGGTTGGGGGTTCGATCCCAGTACCTGACTATGTGTCGAAGTGTCCTTGGGCAAGACACTGAACCCTAAGTTGCTCCCAGTGGTCGACTAGTGCCTTGCATGGCAGTCCTGTCCCACTGGTGTGTGAATGTGAGAGTGAATGGGTGAATGAGCTGATATGTAAAGTGCTTTGAGACTGCTTCAGTGTGGTGATAAAGCGCTATATAAAATAAAGCACTATATAAAATCCATTTACCATTTACCTTTGTTCCTATCACAGAAAATGGCTTCAGGGCTCCGTCACAGTATGGACTCAGCATGGAAGAAGAGATAAGGTAACACATGAACGGCAACTTTTAAACCTAAATGATTCAAAGATCAATAAATCCATGGACCGTATTTTCTGGGCTATTTAACGCGTCGCTGTATTGGCCGAATTCCAATGATGAATTCAGCTAGGCGGGCTACTACACTCCTGTTAACGGAGGTTTGCGTGTATTTCTGCGTATTCTGATCAGTTACAATGGATGAGTATTCCTCTCCGCATTAAATCACCTCATCACTGCCCTGCGTCTGCATATCAGTCCATTTACAGCTTTTGATAGTCACTTTTTACTGGAACCAGACTGAGATATCGCTTTGTTGGATACCGCGCACCATCGCCTCAGGAGTGATCATGTCAAGTCTGGACTCTGAGTCAGAATACGGACCCGATCGCTTCTGAACAAACGTAACTTTATGCTGTTTATTGTTTATTTCTATCATAAACCAGCTGATTTTTACTTTTTAGGTGACACAAGGGCGCCAGGGGGACTCCGGAGGCCCCATTTTTCAAATGACTACTTCTCCGTTAGTTCTCCTTAGATCAGAATGCAGTTTGGTATAAATACTCTATGAATGAATATGATGAGACGCTCTGAGCCCTTTTTGTTTGAAATGGGGCCCAGGGGCCTATCACGCATTTCCGGTAATTTCCAAATTTATGGAAACATAGTCATGTGATATATTGTTTCAAAGGTAATTCAACGTAGATTACGATTATGTCTAGCACAAGTAGATTAGGGGCCCAAAGGGCCACCCCCCTTATTTTAGGCACTTTCTATTAAAGTCGTTTTCTCACTTATTTGTGAGTCAAATATTGCGAGAGTTGGTGGTACCGAATCATTGACACATACCAATATATGAATGGGGTCCATTACTCCGTATGTGCCACGGGAGCCCCCGGGGGGCCCATTTTTCAAATGACTACTCCTCCGTTAATGCTGGTTGAATCGGGCTGTAATTTGACATGGATATTCTATGAGCGGATATCAAGAGCCTCTCAGAGACCTTTTTGAAAGAGGGGAGGACAGGGGCCCACCCCCTTTTCCAGTAATTTCTAAATTTACCGGAACATAGTCAGGTGATATATCGTTTCAAAGGCAATTCAAAGTAGATTACGATTTTACATCACACAATTTCATTTGTTTTACTCTGTGGAACCGAGTCATTTTACTGAATTCTCGGGAACATGCTATTCAGTGCAGAGATGTTCCGCAGGCCAGGCTGTAGTTCATCAAAACTAGTTACTACTAAATTCTGATATGACCCTGAACATATAAGTCTGATCTCTCTTTTCTTTTATAGGTCATTTAATCGGAGAGCTGAACATGTGACGAAGGCCCTGTGTCTTTATAATGATCTCTTAATGACTCGCAGAGAAAAGCTAAAGAACATCATCACAAAGTTAAACTTGATCTGTGCGAAACTGGACAAAATCCAGAAGAAGAACAAAACCATCACCATCGCCGGCGGCACCACGGGAGCTGTAGGAGGGATGACTGCCCTGATGGGCCTGGCCTTCGCCCCCATCACTCTGGGGGGGTCACTGATTGCCACAGTTGTTGGTGCTGGGATGGTGGCATCTGCAGGGGGTATGGGTGCCCACGCTGCCAAAGCTGACAAGAAGATTGCAAACAGGACAACTGTTGAGAACCTAGTTAGTGACTATAGGACAGAAGTTGTTGACCTGGAACTTTGCCTGAATTTTATCCTCGGCGAATTCAATGAGCTACGTAGGCATGACGTTGCCAGATTACACCGTTCTGGAGCTGACCTGGATTCATTGAAGATGGCACACAAGGCAGAGGCAGTGTTTAGAAGTAACATGAAAAACTGTGGAGGAACATCTGCCGTCCTCACATCTGACACTCTCCTACAAGCTTTTGCTAAAGAAATGCCTCAGTACTTCTCAGAGAGGAATGGTGAGAAGCTCAAAAAATCAAATAAGAGCAGATTTTCCGGTAGATTGTCTCTGCTGGCCAATAATCTTAATGATGAACTGACATATTTGACGGACATGTGGGATTTATTCAACAGCTGACAATTTAAAAAACTCTTCATGATACCTTCTCATGTAAGTCAATGTCACGTTATCTGTAAGTTCTCAAAAATATGAATCTTTGAGTTTTAATAAAGAAATGTAAGTTATTGAAAAATATACCTGTACAATAAAATTCTTATCACTAATGAATAAACCCTTTTGTGATGCACACTGGTGAGGTCAGGGGTCATGGGTCATATGTGATAAACACGAGCTTGAAGGGATTTTAACTAGACGTGTTCTGAGAGCAGTAGGAAAAAAGTTACAATTACTGTATGAGTGACAAGATCACTAGAGCTGCTTTATAGTTAAAACTTAAAAGGTGGAAAAAACTCCTAAAAGCCTAAGTTATTCATGGAAGGTCTAGATGAAAGAAATGTTTTACGTTTCTCATACATGTACACCCCAAAATAATGTTGACCCAAATAAAAATGTGAGATGTGATGTGGAACAAGATAAAAATCAGTCATTTCCTTTTCTCTTTATTTCTGCAACTGAAGCGTGAAAACAAAAGATGTGACTTGCCACTCAAACAAATGTCTGTGCAAAAAGCCAGGGTTGGGGTCAATTACATTTTTCCGTTACAATTACGTTTTCAATTATCCATGTTAAATTACAATTCAATTATGATTACGCTGACCATTATATTTTTAAATTACAATCAAATTAGAATGATTTTTTCCCCCTGAAAGTCAATTACAATTACGCTCTCAATTATTAAATGTCTTAACCATGTCTTAAATCAGCTGTAAAATACACTTTTGTTAGGCTTAAATCAAGGCTACACCCCTTGATTTATTTCTACTTTTTAAATAAAAAAATTATCTTCATAACATAGCTCATAACAGCCAATCCATGATAAAATAAAATAAATAAAAAATTCAAAAAAACTGCCCATGAGGTACAGCAGACCATGATCCATGCTGAAAAATTGTCATACCTACTACCTGTATGGGTGTGAAGATTCACAAGGTATTATTCACTATGGCATCTGAGGAATGCACACCTATTGAATGCAACAACCAACCCTGATTAATATGTTGGGATTAACCCACCTTTAGGAGGTACAGTAGACAAGGATGCCAGTTGAACAATTGCAGCCCAGGTCGTGAAACCATTGGGGGCCCATTGTGAGACAATTAAATGGTAAATGGACTTGATTTTATATAGCGCTTTATCACCACACTGAAGCAGTCTCAAAGCGCTTTACATATCAGCTCATTCACCCAATCACTCTCACATTCACACACCAGTGGGACAGGACTGCCATGCAAGGTACTAGTCGACCACTGGGAGCAACTTAGGGTTCAGTGTCTTGCCCAAGGACACTTCAACACATAGTCAGGTACTGGGATCGAATCCCCAACCTCTCAATCAGAAGACGACCCTCTACCACCTGAGCCACGGTCGCCCATTACAATAGCAACAATTTTTTTCAAAGTACAATTTCAATTATAATTATGCCATAATTGTAATTAGTTACCATTTACGTGATTACAATCATAATTGACCCCAACCCTGCAAATGGCTGTTTCATATTATTAAGAATTTACATAAATCTGTGTTGAGTCAAATGTGAGCAATCACTTCAATACAACTGGCCCCAAATGTACTGACACAGTGCAGACAATAACAAAGTCACAGATGAAAAGGGAAACCATGTAATAGAGAACTTTCAGAACATTCTGCCCATCCTCTGCTTCAGTGTATCAATGAGACCTGAAATGAATAAGAATAAAGTCACTAAACATTGAATCACTCGTTCCTAAACAGTAAAGTAACATTTTGAGTGAAGCCCAAAGCCAAGGCACATTAATGGGTAAAGAGATGGTTTCCAGGATTTTGCTGAACAAAGGTCACAAGTATGAATTTCAAATATAATTGACTAATTACATGTCTAGATACACATGTTATCATAGCTAGTAGTTACAATCACTAGCAGACTGTACAGACTCCTCATATTCAGACTGTGATACAACATTATTACATTTACTTTTTTCAGCTAAAGAGAATAAATAAAATGATGCACAAATTCAATGTTGACACGTACGGCAAAACAACTTACACTGCGTCAGAAATGTACCTTTTTAGCAGGTCAAGCCGTAGATCCTTTTTACCATTCTTGTGTATTATTTTCTTTTTTTTTTTTTTACGTCATTTTGTATATTTTTTGTCATTATTTTGTGAATTTCTCTGTTATTTATGTAATTTTAGTTGTCTGGTTTTTTTTAAAGGGGGGTTTGGTTAGTTTTGTTTAGTTTGTGTATTTTTCTAGTCTTTTTACATACTGTATGTTTCAGTTTTGTTGTTGTTCTTCTGTTTAGTTTTCTGCAATTGTATGTTTGTTGTTGTTTTTTGGTAATTTTGCTTGTTTACTTCTGGGGCTGCAGAAAATTAGACCGAGGGCCGCATGTAAATATGAAGGTACATTTGTGTCTTTATTATTCAATAAATATATGTATATTTTCAAAATTTCAATTAAAAAGTTTACTTTGATCAAACGCCTCCCTAGTGAGGCGTTCGGGGCACGTCCCTCCGGAAGGAGGCCCCGGGGAAGACCCAGGACATGCTGGAGAGACTATGTCTCTCGGCTGGCCTGGGAACGTCTCGGGGTCCCCCCGGAACAGCTGGAGGAAGTGGCCGGGGAGAGCTAAGTCTGGGCCTCCCTACTGAGGATGCTGCCCCCGCGACCCGGAAACGGCTAAGCGGAAGAAGATGGATGGATGGATGGACTTTGATCAAAAATAAATATTGTCAATCAAAGAAAAAATGTTTAAACTCAAAGAAACATTTGAGACACAAATAATTGCATTTGAACACTTTCTTTTCTTTGAAAAGTTTTTTTTTTTTTTTTTTAATTAAATAATAAAGACAAATTCTAAAAAATTCTAGAACTACTTTTTTGCACCTTGAGTTGAGTGCCACCCGCCAATAAACTCCATAAAAGAAAAAGTAGAACTACTTTTTGTATCGACGGCCGCGTGGAACACGGAAAACAAACATTAGCGGAGTAATATTAATCTCCTCCGCGGAAGGACACCACCACTCCCTCGCTTTAGACGTCTACAAGCACCGCTGCACTACCGTCCTACTCCATTTTCCCACCGGAGGTCAACAGACAACATTCACAGAGACACTGGACAAATCCACATTTGCCGAAATGGCATCGTGAACGTGTGCAGCGACCCCGCAGCATCCAACCAAACAGTGCATCCAGCAAGTGCACTGAGTCACTTCAAATTCAGCCAAAATGTCGTAAGTAGTGTTTTGTATTTTTAGCTTTGACTGGTGACGCATTAAATCCGCTCTCTGCCTTTAATAGACACAATATCACGATGACAATCATCGATAATGGTTTGAATGCACTATTTATTGTTCTGGATGTAATTCATGGTCAACAATGTAGGCAACTTAAGTGAAACCAGCTGTTAAAATGGCGTAGCACGTGTCTGACTCAAAACTCGTTCCTCATCTGTTCTCTATCGCTTTAATATTAGTATTTTCGATGCTAAATTAATTATTAGGTAATTATGGGTTTAAAATAAAGCGTATGAATTTTTTGCGTGTCCTAAAATCAACATGACACAGTTAAAGGCTTGTTTGTCGGGGCTAAAATGGCGGCCTCGTAAAGTCGGACTGAGAACAAAAAGCGTGGTTGCGGTAGAGGAATGACGGCAAGGATGATGCATACTGACCTGGTTAAAGCGTAATGACGTCACAGTCACATGACCTGGAGCTGGGGTGGAGACTGTGACGTAAGAGCAACATTGCTTCAGCCAGGGTGCGCTGTTTTTCTTTATCAGTAGTACCAATTGTGTCCACCAGAAGTCACTATAGTGTAACAGCAGGTTTAAAAATGTAGTTTATCTGACATCAGAATACCTTAAAGCAACAGTTGGGCTGTTCAGTTATAGAAAACAATAATAATCACTATTATTTTAGTCATAATTAGATTAGATTAGCCTTTTTGTCCCACAGTGGGGAAAGTCACATGCTACAACAGCCAAAGACACAAACAAGAAAGCTAAATACTAATACTGAAAGACAAAATTAAATTGTACAATAAAATTAAATGATAAAATAAATAAATCATAGATATTGGTCAAGATAACACTACAGAAAAAATGTTTTTTTTTTGTACAAAACAATGTTAAATATATCCTCTAAACATAAAATACAATCCTCCAAACACTAAAATCTAGTCTGTTCAATATTGCACAAAACAAAAAAAAAATTTGAATGCAAATAAATAAAAAGGTTCAAAATATTAATTAAAATATTATTCAAGTATGTTCTTTTTTGTAAACATATGCAGTGCACTGCAACTAAACTGCTACGGACAATTGCCACAGAACTGTAGCATTTGAATAAAAAAAGGTTGTTGTTTTTGTAATCGTTGTGTAATAATAAAAATCGTAATCAAATTTTGATTAAATGCACAGCCTTAAGCAACTGTTACTGGCATTTTTGGTTTGAATTCTTGTTTAAAATGCAAATAAACATTTTTTCACTGCATATTTTCTTTAATCTGCAGGTCCTTTGTGGAAACCCTCAGCACTGCTGCTTTCGACAGCATAAACGACACTTCTCTAATACCTGCAAACTCTCCATTTGTGACCAACAACAGCCACTATGACCATGACGATGACGAGCTCACAGTTTGGCCTGGAAGACATGGAGGCCCTTCTCCGGGGCCCTTTCTCTCCCATGGTTGACGTGGTGGACTCCCTGTTTGTTCACCCTGATAAAGAGCCACAGAGCGGAGGAGGACCCTCCGCTCCTGGGTCGCCCCACGCCTCCTCATTCTTGTCTTTTTCTTCCTCTCCTCCTCCCTTCTACTCCCCTCCACCATCGCCGCTGGCCCCCCTCCTCGATGAGGTCAAAGCTGGGACAGAAGAGTCCGAACTGCTGTCCATCCCATGGTTGAATCAGCCCAGTCAGCTGAGAGGCTCTCACATATTCATGGGGGACAACAAAGGTAGAGTAATACAGGGCCCCCATGGTCATGAAATTCCTGGAAAAGTTATGGAATTTAAAAACAAAGATTTTCAAGTTTTGAAAAGTTAAGAATATTTTAACTGTTTTGGAAATACAGCATATTTTACTTGGATGTTAGACTCCAAAGGTCATCTCAATGTTGACAGGTAGTCGGGGTAACTCAGCATAAGTTGAGCTGCGTAGAATCTACAGGAGTGACTGCACAAAGGGCTTTTAATAACGACTGAATATAAATATATATAAACTGCATATTTGTAACTAAGACGAATAATAATAAAATAAAGACTTTCACTATATACAGTATATGCTTGCCTATATTACAGTGTAAAGTATTATGCTCTGCACAGTTCATGGAGTCGACTAGCTAGCACTTAGTAGTTTAATGTTACATTCAATAGCCAGTGCGTCATTATCCGATGCTATATGATAGACTAGTGAAGGACAACTTGCTTTCCCTGTGCCATATTTTTGCTACTAACCACCATTTTTGCACTGTAATGGTTTTGAATAGATGTTAGTGGTTCAAAACTAAGTGATGAAAATTAAGTAAAAAGTTTTGGAAAATCATTGTGAATAAAGTAGATAACTTCACCTGTATCTGTTTAATTCCAATAAGTTGCAGTAATGATGGTGTAACTGGTGTGTTTCTGTTTCCAGAGGACGTATTCAGTGACCTGGACTGGATGGCTGAGAGGGTGGATCTGAATGAGTTTGACCTGGACTCTCTGATTGAGGCCTGTAGTCCCACAGTAGAGTCCCCCACCTCCCCTGAAGACCTCCTGACCTCCCTAGATTGTCCCATGGAGCTCGACTCCCTTCCATTGCCATCCTTCTCACATCCTGTGACCTCAGATATTCCTTCTCCTACCCCCTCATTGTGTCCAGACCCCATCTCCACAGTAAACCAGCCTGAGCTCTACATTGATGGACAGGAGGTGCCGTCCTCTCCCTCCTTCGTTCCAGAGCCACAGGAGGAGCTGGAGATCAAATCTGAGCCCAGTTCTCCAGGCTCATCTTCAGAGATGGATCCTCCCACGTACACCCTTGACCTGGGCAGTGAGGTGGATGTCTCAGAGGTTGAAGAGAAGCCGGTGGTGGTCCCCCATCTCCCAAAGCTCATCCTTACCCTCTCACCGACCCGCATCGTTCTGGTGCTGGCTCCTAAAAACAAGGTTGAGGTCACAGCTGTGCCCAAGGTCATTCATTGCTCCCCCTCAGCCTCCCCACCACAGATAGCAACCAGACCCTACCCAGAACCTACAGCAGGTCCATCCTCATCCAAAACAATCAATGTGAAGGTCCGGAGCCCCCGTGGTGCGCATGGGGCTGAGAGGGCTACTTCTTCTTTGAAAGCCCCTAAGGACAGAAAAGTAAAGAAGATGGAGCAAAACAAAACAGCTGCTACACGTTACAGACAGAAAAAGAGAGCTGAGCACGATTCCCTGGCTACAGAGCACGCTATGCTAGAGAGGAAGAACGTAGAGCTGACAGAGAAGGCCGAGTCCATGGCCAGAGAGATAGAGTACCTGAAGGAGCTGATGGAGGAGGTCCGCCTTGCAAAGATCAAGAAAGGCCTGAGTCCTGACCTCTAGTGGCTGGATGTAGAAAAGATGATATAACATTTGTAATGTAAATGTCAATATGGCACATTTTGCTCAGATAGCATGTCTGTGGGAAATAATTTATACACTTTTATCTTATCTATTAATACTGTTTTAAGCTTACAAATAACAAGCATGAGCTTATCAAGTATAGAAACTTGTGAAGTAGTGTTTTCTTTGTTTGGACCTTTACTAACATCTAAGTCCCCTGTATAT
This sequence comes from Gouania willdenowi, assembly GCF_900634775.1. Classification (NCBI taxonomy): domain Eukaryota; kingdom Metazoa; phylum Chordata; class Actinopteri; order Blenniiformes; family Gobiesocidae; genus Gouania; species Gouania willdenowi. The sequence continues at coordinate 4,701,513 of NC_041051.1, read as the reverse complement.
TATCTATCATTTATCTCAAATAAACTATAAAAAAAAATCAAGTTGATTGTGTTTTATGATCATAATTACAATAATTTGTCATTTGAACAGACTTGGATACCAGACTGTCATGAAAAGGTTCAACAGCCACATCATCAACTATAAGTTGGACAACTTCTGGTAAACAAACCAATTTCACTTGTGCTCCCTATCTACAGTGGGTACAGAACATTTTTTAGACCCTTTAGTTTTCACTCTTCAGTATACTGTAGCTATTTGCTAGAATCATTGAAGTTGTTTTTTCCTGAGTAATGTACACAGCTCCCCAGTTTGACGAAAGACATGTAGACCTTTTCTCAATATTAATACATTTTATTTAAAAGCGCTTATCAGGAAACTCAGACACTTTACAGTTAAAAAAAAAAAAACAAAAGCAAAAACTGATTAAAACATACATTTCAAAAGAAAGAGTGAATGGGTAAAGCTGGGGTATTCAATTTATTTTCTTTAATTAAAAATAAAGATTCTGTTGTCCCGAAGGTCTTCCACTGTGCCCTTAGGCACCTTAAGTACAGCAGAAATTCTTTTGTATCCTTGGTCAGATCTGTGCCTTGCCACAATCCTGTCTCTGAGCTCTTCTGGCAGTTCCTTTGACCTCATGATTCTCAGTTTCTTGGATAAACACTGCGTGTGCTTCAAGGTCTAATATAGAAAGGTACGTGCCCTTCCTAATGAAGTCCAATCTAATTAAATACAGCTGAACTCCAATAAAGGTGCAGAACCATCTCAGGGATGATCAGAAGAAATTGACAGCACTTGAGTTCAATATACAAGTCTCACAGCAGAGGGTCTGAGAACTAACTCACTTTTATTTGTTAATAAACTCAAAAAGGTCTATATGTCTGCTTATTTCAGTTGAATTGGGGAGAGGTGTGTACATTACTCAGAAAAAAGATATTGTCAATGATTCTAGGCTGCAATATACTAAAAAGTGAAAAACCTAAAAGGTCTGAATACATTCGGTACCTACTGTATGTGAGGTGAGCTTTTCAAGGATAACTGCTAGTGAGACCGACTCAGAGCTGTTTAGGTAGATCTTTGTGTCTTTCTTCAATTCCTACAAAAAATGTCAGCTTTGTGTTGAACTGAACAGGCCCAGGTTTCATACTTAGTACATTAAAAGTAGATTTTTATTACGTTTCAAAACATGTACTTCTTGTGAATGTGTGTGTGGTGAAAATATGTGCCCTAAAGACTTAAGGTTTTTGTCAATGTAGTTTTTTAAGTTTCTGGGGTAATTTTGTGTGCTCTTGTTCTCTTGTGTGGGTGTGGAATCGTATAGTGTATTTTTCTGTCATTTTGTAGGTTTTTTTTGGAGTCATTCTTTTTTTGAAATCTTTCTTTCCATGCACGAACAATTACCACATTTTGCCAAATCTTCAGTTATTTCATGTTGTTTTGTACTTTTGGAGTCCATTTGTGTATTCTTTGAGTTGTTTTCTTTGGGGGCCACCTGTTGCCCATGTCTGCTATAAATGTCAGATTCTGTTTAGTTTTGTTGTCTGTAGTTCTTGTAGTCCTCTTTTTGTTCTGTATTCCTGCTCGTGTCTCCTCCTCCCAGTGATGTCAGTGTGTTTGGGTTGTTAGTGGCTGTGTCTGAATAGTCCCTCCTATCTCCTTTCCTATACACTGTTCCTTCACCCCCGAAAGTGTCTAAGAGGTGGCCATGATCAAAAGCGTTCAAGTTCTCTTTAAGCTGAGGAAAGGAGGTTCAATGCTTCCTTTACAACCTCCTTTAGCCTAGGAAACACTGATGCATCCTTTACCAAACAAGACCACATAATGCTGACCCACTATTCCTTGCGGCGACAACATTTAAAGGTACATGCACGCCTGAGTGCTTACGGAAACTCAGAATGATCGACAAGGGACAGATCATGTAAGTTAATGCAATAATATGCCTTGAACAACTTTAAATAATCTAAAACCCATTTTTTATTAGATGTAAGCCATATTATCAGATTATAACTGACATAAAACACACTAACGTTCAAGAAAAAGCGACAGACATTTTTAGCCGCATTATGTTTTATTCAACATAATTCTCCCACTTTTAATCTAAATACGGGGCGCCACCCATTGCGACCCACAGTTCTCCCGTTCTTGTCCTCCCATGTTATATCATGTGATTGTCTTCTCATGTTTCTTTGGACGGGACAAAACTGAAATGAAATTTTGTTGCTCTGTTGCTCTGTAACGTGCAATGACAAAGCTGATTCTGAATAATAATGGATTTTGTTTTTTGTCAATAAAATGGACTCTGAATGAACGCTACGCCTGTCTGCAGCTTGTTTCTGCCTTTGCGCTTGGGTCCTCCTCATCCACAACCCCAACTTGTGACACATTGATGCTAAGATGATTGAGAGCTGAAAATGCAAACCTCCATGCCTGTATGTATTTTAAAGGTGTAGATACTGTAATATTGGATTGGGTTGTAAAGACGCCAAAATGTTTCTGTTTTGTTACCATAGTTTTAAATCAATTCTCGTCAACCATTAGCTACTCCACTGTTAGCATTTTGGTCTCTTGGCTGCTTTTTTGATTATAGGAATAATAACAGGCATTACACCCAACAATGTATTCATATAGCCTTTATTGTTGTCTGAGAATTAACAAAGTACTGATGAAGCAACCACCATATAGTTATGCCTACACAGTTAGTAACGTCACCTTGTCTACAGTGAGGTGGTTGAACCTACAGTGCAAAATAACTCTCCATGTTCCACTCAGTAAGTATACAATGCATTTACAACATAGTCACAGGTGGAGCGTCACTCCACACCAATGTCTGTGTGATCCTGATATCCAGTGTTAAAGTCATGCGTGTCACATCGAGTGCTGCGTAGCCTACATCACTATTTTAAGCACAGTCAGTAAAACATAGAAGGACCAGTGTCAGGGTTTCTGTTTTGAATAAAGACACGTTTTACAACACGGTAGTGATGTCGGTCACGTATGAATGCTGTTATTAGTACCTTTCAAGGCCTGGCTTTTTGTTTTTTTTTTGTTTTTGTTCCTCTGTTTTTTAAATCTTTTTGCAGCTGTAAAGGTAGAAGGTTTGATGGTGTACCAGAGATTTAATGTTCAAACAAGAGTCAGAGGAATAAAGACGTGATGTGGCCTTTAACTCTATAGGCACTCATGTATCTGCATGCTGTGTCTTAAACATGCCTCTGACAGCTGACTATTTGTATATATATAAATGCCACTACTGTTGTCAGGGCAGGAAGTCTTGAGAATGTAGAAAAAGTTGAGAGGAGGTAAAAGCCCACGTGAGCTCAAATGCTTCATGGGGTTATGTTGTTTCCATTACATGCTAAAGCTTGATGGAGCTGACCAAATGCTAACCCTACAGAAGCAGGGACGCACACCTACTCTTATATGCTTTGATGCTGAGGCTCTTTGCTGAATCCACCATGTCATTATACGCACTGGAAACAGGAGCACGGAGAGCAAAGCAATGTTAGCCCAGGCTTCTGGGAATGGTGCTGCTGTTCCCTGTCTGTGCTGGAGCTGCTTTACAGCTTTATTTCAACCAGCGAATGAATCCAGCATAACCATTGAAGTGCAAGGACAGCCTCTGTGTAAATCATTTTCAGTAATATGGGACTCAAGCCTGCAGCGCGTGTTCATTTCTTTTTATCAAAATGTTTTTTAACTGACAATAACTAGACTCCAGAGTTGGGGTCAATTGTAATTGCTAATGAATTACAATTATGGCATAATTACTTGAAATTAAAAAAACTGTTGCTATCGTAATTGTAATTAAATTGTAATTGAGTTCAGATAAATGACTGTAATTGTAATTGTCATGAAAAATACATAAAAATTTTCAATTATAATTTACATATTTAGTTAACAGTTATTAAAATATGTTGCATATCAAGCTTTCCCACATTTTAGCATTTTTTAAATACAGGGGTATACTGACACAAAAAATGCTCAGATGCCCACACCAAAAATATCAAAAACCTATATTTTCATAGATTAGGAATATATAGGGGGGAAAAAAAATTGATGATTGATATTTGTTTTTAGTGTATTTTACAGCTGATTTAGAACCCATTATCATTAGCGACGCTAACAAAAAGCTTTATCAAGAGGAAGGTTAACTTTTATTAGGTTAATTAGTTCAGGCTCATGAATTGTGATTAATTGCATTTGAACTTTAGTAATTGTAATGTAATTGTAATGGGAAAAAATGCTGGTCGCTGTAATTGTAATTGAATTGTAATTGAACATGGGTAATTAAAAACGTAATCGTAACTGAAAAATGAAATAAACCCCAACCCTGCTCGACTCTGACTAATTGAAGGAAGAAAAAAAACGTGAACAAAAACTATATAAAAATATATTGATATTTTTGAGTAACACTCGATAACTTGTCTGTTGTTTCAATATTTTATCAGTAAACCGATTATTAGTAGTTTAATCTGATTTGCTGCAGACATTAAGTTGCCCCTCACACCTGACTGGTTCATCCAACTTTTTTTTTTTTGAACAAACTGGGATAATATATCATCAAACTTGTAGAAAAAGGCTCATCAGCGTGGACTGGACATAGATTTAGGATGAGATTGAATCCTGGGCTCAGGAGCAGCAGCAGCAGGTGAAGTCTGTGGACATGCTAATGGGCTTAGCAGAGGTCAAGCTGAAGTCTCCTGGGTTTTTTTCCCTATTTTGTGTTTAAAGAGCCTGTTTTGAACAGTCACTCTCCAGCCTTGGGTTCTGACAGTGAGTTTGGTTTCTTCATGTCTTGGGACTCCTTATGCTTTCCCTGAAACCCCTCAGCACTAGAGAGGAAGATCTTGATGAGGTTTGAGTTGCATGAGAGGATGTTTGGGCTTTTTAAAGACATAATTCCCTTTTAAGTTCTGTTAATTCACTGGAGCTGACATCCTCGACAGTCGTCCTCTGGCTCCGTGTTGTCTGAAGAGTAGGAGCTCTCCTCGCTTACTGTGAAAAAGCAACAAAGTGTGCATTAGGCTAGAGAATTAGTACAGGACATCAAACAACAAGATGTTGTATTTTTGCTATTTGCTTGGGCATTTTTCAAAGTATGCTTCTAATGAATTTTGTTACATGAGTGTCAATCAAGCAGGCCACAAATCCCAATATATATTAGTGCAGGAAGTCTATTGCTGCACATAGAATCTTCTAAATATGTCACAAGTACAGATATTTTAATAAACTTTGATATGGATTTGCTTGTTTCTTGCTCTGTAGCCTGATTGCAGGATAAAAAAAAAGAACAAACATTCTGCAAGGCAGCGAAATCAAAGGATACAGAAAAAACTGCAATATCTGAAGAGATAGGATGACAAGATGACGGTGCATAAGGAAAGCCCATGTACAGATCAGGGCGCTCTAATGTCCTTCATCTCATTCTGGGTACTGCTCAGCTCTGAATTTAGTAGTACATAAGCTGGTCCTAAAAACCATGATATGGCACAATTGCCTAATGGATACGCAGTAAAAATTGTGTTGTGAGAAAAACTCATGGTGAAAATGCCAATTTGGGTGAGGAGGGGTTCATCTTCAGTAACTTTTCTTGGTAGATGGTAACTTGAGTAGATGCAGAGAAGTGTTTTTATTTCAATCTTATCATGATTTGAAGTGTTTGCCCTCAAAAACTCTACCAAATTGATTTCCAACACCTTTTCTTTGTCTTTTCTGGATTATGGGAAAACTATAGCGGATGTTTATTTTTGGGCTCGCATGGAAAAATCTGCATTAGGTCAAAGTTGAATGTCTCAGGGAGTGAAGTGATATCACGACGAATGCTGGGAACTAATTAGAACAAAACAGTTTCAACTGGTGGAAAAAGACAATAAATCACAATAAAGGCTGAAACGTACTCGAGCGAGCCAATTAATTGCAAAGCTCAGAGCTTACTACCGTGCAGAGCTGTCTGCGTAGTTGTTGTCACACAAAACACTGTTCGGTATTGTAGCTACCCACATTAAATGTAACACCAACCTGCATTCCACAAACAGAGCAGGAGACATGGACACGAGCTTAGAGGAGAGACTGGCAGACAAGCTACAAAAGTACCGAGTCCCAACACCTTTAAAACACATCCCAGGAGTACAACGACTGCAGAGAAATGCTAAGAATTGTGGGAAACTACTACACAGCGGTGCGCCCAAGTATGTGAGCTCTGAGGTCTGACAGTCCTTGCAGAGTTTGTTGTGCGCGGGGTCTTATGTTTGAGCCTTAAGAATAAAGTAAAAACACTTCTATGCATCCATACACGGGATTCCATATCCCAAAATGCAATGTGAAAACTTTTCGAATAAAAGATTATCGTCTCCATCAGCTTTACAGTTTGGAATGGGTTTGCTTGTTTCTTTGTGGCTTCATTGCAGATCGGGAAATTTAATCATGGCTTAGAGAAAAGTTATGTTTGGGATAGTCTTTAGGAACAGAAGAGCTGTTTAAAAGTTGGAGACTGTATCTATGAGAAAAACTACTTGACTTACACCACTCCGTCTGTATAGGGAGAAAGGCCTTGTCTCCATTCTCCCTGATCATTTCCTCTATCTTATCCAGGAGGACGGACACGCTCCGGTCCTTGCCAGGTGTCTTACTGTCCAAAACATGGTAATAGTTCCCACAGTACTCCAGCAGTCTTTGCAGCTCTCTGCCTCCTCTGAGGATGTGTTCCTCAATGGGCGTGCGTCCCAGCCAATCACCACAGCTGAACAACACCATGGTGTGGAGGCACGCACTGTCCCCAAACAGAGTCTCTATGTGCGCCAGGAGCGTCCGTCTCTTCCTGGCAGTGAGGGATGAGACGACCGGGAGGACCAGGAGCAAGGTATGGGGCCCGGGCCGGAGAAGGGCTGCCCCGCGCTGGGACTCCTGACGGATACGCTTTGGGGTTCGCCTCACTGAAAACCAATCCCAGCCAGGGGTGTCCACAATGGTGACACGGCGACCTGATACGAGTGCCTGCCTTCTGAGACACAGGTCGGTTTCCTGGCCCGATTCAAAGAATCGACGACCCAGAATGCAATTCCCCACAGAGCTTTTTCCAACTCCTTTCCAGCCTAGCAACAGCAGCCTCAATTCTAGACACGTAAAAGAAACGGACACAACGAGAGAACGACAAACAGAGAATAATGAAAAGCGTGCAGCTATCAAGCAGAAAGCTAATTAGGAAACAGAGATTTGTTTGCTTTTGCTTCCCCCGGAACAGTGTGTGCACTCATCTCTCTCCTTCACTGCATGACTCACCCACTTACACACTTACACATGCGTAGCTGCCTCTTACCTCTGGGAGGCCCACCGATCATCTGCTCTCTCTGCCGAGCATGCTCTTCCATCCTCATCCTCTCTTCTTCCAGAGCTCTTCTAGCCTGTTCTTCTTCTAGTAAAATCAATTCATTGACCTCAAAGTACCAGCCTGCAGACAAGTGGCATTCAATTATTCAACCAAGCAGTTCATAGTAAGCTGTGGAGCGCAAACTGCATATTGGTTAATAATGAACAAGATCTACATCAAACCTTGGTTGTCAGTTATCATTTCTTCCACTTTCTCCATCAGCTCAGGTACTTGCGTGTTTTCTTCAGTCTCTTTTCGTGTGTTATCAAAAGCATGGTACCTGCAGGGGGAAAGCCCACAGCAAAAATAGGCATTAATAGTTGAAGATGAAAAAACTGTTCTACAAAGGGTTTCTGCAGGTTTCTGGGAGAGGATCACAGAGGTCATCAGGGATATTTAGATTCTATTGCCTGTGTTTTTTGGTAAAATCTAACCTGTCAGAATTACACTTCCAAGAAGGATTCATGACTTCAAATTAAATTGAACATTTTGTATATTTCCATGAGCGTGGAAAGAGGTAATTGATGCTTCAAGAAAAACTGAATCCCTTCACCACTTTTTTCTGGTGAAAAGTATTTCAGTTTGGCATATTGTGTTGAAAAAATGTAAGAGTGTCCTCTATAGATTAAACCTGGCTATTTCTATCTGATTTTGCTATTCGCTGAGAATGGTTTTGGAGGCTTCATACGGCCCGCCCCTCCTATAAAAACTAGCACCTTTTGACTCTGTAATCTGTTTTGAGTAGGTTGGATTGAGAGATAATTGTGAATAGAGGTACAGTGAATATTGAGTAGCTACTATAGTTAGCATAGCAGATTGTTCTTTGAATATTTATATACGGAACGTGTCTTAACTGCTCCAAGAAGCCCACAGACCCAAAACCTTTGGGTTTAGTAACTCTTAAAAGGGTTGAGAAACTGTGATGTACTTAATAACCAGAAACTCTCGCCATGTACTATTGAGTTGCTCAGAGCTATGTCAAAATGTAACAGCTTGACTTTTTCTTCACAAAAGGTTATCTATAGTTGCAAAAATCCTAAAACTGTGTGCAGTTGAAGAATTTTGATCCATTCGACACTTGTACTCAACTACATCTTGGAGCAATGGGACAGTGTTAGAAGAGACACCAAGTATCTGCTCAACATATATAGTACAGACCAGCAAACAGACATAAGAATAGATATGGTGAACAATCGAAGACAGAAATTAGAGACAGATGAGAAACAAAGTGCTTCGGTATCGTACCTGCTACCACATCTCTCCACCAACCACTGCAGGGCCTCTCCCGTGTTTGCTATGTGCTCTTCAATGAAGACACCTTTGGACAGCTTGTCCACACCAGTGAAAACAACCATGGAGTACCTCCAGGTGCCACCACCCAGCGCCCCCAGCTGCTCCTCTGCAGCTTTCCGATGTATGTCAGTAAAGGGCTGGGTTACCGACACCACCAGGAGGATAGCGTGGGGTCCAGGCGGGCATAGGATTGCCCCCATACATGGTCCTTCACTGTCCAGGCTGGGTGGGGGCTGTGCTGGAGTGTCTGACTCAGCGCCGGTGTTGTCATTCTCATCTGTTTCTGTGTCGTTATCCGATTCAGTGGGAATGGCCCAGGGTGGGGTGTCGACCACAGTGACCCGTCTGCCGTAGATCTCTGTCTGGCCTACGTTGCTGTGGGTAGTCTCTGTGCCAGCATCAAAAAACTCATCTCCCAGAATGCTGTTTGCTGTGGAGGTCTTACCAGACTGGGGGCCACCTAAAAGCAGCAACCTGCGCTCAGGAGGGTGGCGGCTTCTGGAGTCTCCTGTTGTAACAGAGAAAGAAATGACCTAAGAAACCAAAAAAAGTTTTGCAATAATAGTAACAGTAAAAAGTTTGGTAAGCAGAGCATTTGTTCTTCATCTCAGAGATCTGTGACTCTGAACCCTTGAGGAGATGTCCCTAGCCCTAATCCCTAACCCTAAACACTTTTTATACATTAATTGCTTGGGTCAGGTAAATAATGTCAATGCTAATTAACATTTTAATGACATCATCAGGTATAAAACATGAAGAAGTTAGAAAGGAGCTAACTTGACAACAATTTATCTTGCAATAATTGTTATTATCAATGTATAATTTAGTTTTTCATCTTAAAGTCCTATTTACTGTCTCTTTCTCAATCAAAACGTGTCATACATGGAGTATGAGTTGATTGTTTCAAAAAGCTAACCATCACAACTTTCTTAAGTCTGGGATACACTGTGCGAGTTTTTCAATCGTTGCACTCAGCTCCAGCTCAAACTGTGCGACTCAAGTGCAGAGCCCGAATGTGCGCAGCTCGAGATTTATGTTCTCACACTGTACGGAACAACACTCAGACATGATCTGACTGCTCACACTTTACGTTCATACACGACACGTCTGGGTCTTGTTTCCAAAAATGCAACGTACAAATTAGAAGAAGAACACTGAAGCGTCACCATTGAAACAGTGGAAGAAGAAAAACCTGGAAGTGGAGAGACACTCAAATCTCAGCAAAAAGAGCTTTAAAAAAGAAAAGACGGAGACGTGATGGACCAGGAGCTGGCTGGACAGACGTCGGCACGACAGTTTGTCAATTTTACAGAGGTCCTACGGTGTGAGCGTTTACGGTAAGCCGGTCCGTGGCACTGCTTCAACTGTGCGATGCCCTCACGAGGAGCGACTGGATTTCAAACATGTTTGCTACGATTGCTGATCGGGAGCTGGTCGTGAGGTGTTAATTGCTTCTCGTGACCCCAAGTATACTACACTATGCACGACACACGATCTAGCAGAGACTCGCACGATCCCACAAATAGTTGCACGAGTCGATAATCGGCTCAAAATGGGTCAAAAATTGCACAGTGTATGCCTGCCTTTTTGCGATCAGTGGAGTGCAAATGTAAATATGATGTTTGCCCCTAATAATCAAAGAGCTTGACACATGTTTCAGCCAGTAGATTATGTTCATTTGCACATATACTGAGTATTTCTTTAAATGAACTACCAAACTGAAGTAAGTACAAGTCATTTACCCAGCTATAGGAAACATTACAAGTGGGTGTAGACTCAGCTGTAATGACGCAATGCTGTCATTAATTTCATTATAAAATCCACTTTTCCAGGGGGTGTCAGTATCTGCTACAGTACAACCAAGGCTGATAGGAGTGTATACTGCGCTTTGGCACCTTGCATATAGTACTTAGGAGGACTAGGATACCCTGGTATTTTCACTAAATTGGTAGAATCTTACATTCTGATTGATTACCTCCCCCTTCAGAGGCTACATTTGTCCATTCTCTATGGTCAATTGTCTGATTGTGTGTGTGTGTGTCAGGCTGTCTTCTTGTTTTAGCCATACTAAGGACTGGCAATCCCTCCAGGGTGCACCTTGAATTACGTCCTTAGTGGCTTTAATGTGATCCAGGTTTAGAAGTTGGATGGATCTTCAGAGCATTGAGCACAAACTGGTTCTTGATATAATAACATTTCTATTGCAGCAAATCTCCCCTTTTTGAAACCCCACTCTCACTCTTCCCTCACAGGGTCTCCGTTTATTATTGTTGTAGAGCCTAAAATCCCTCCCAGCATGACTTTGCTTACATTCATCTCATTCCTTTGAAAACCTTTGGAGGCAGAGAGGAAGGATCGTGGACTTCATCTAAACAAAGCGACAACAATGTGAAGTGATGGATATATCGAAATTATTCATTCATTAGTGATGCAAACTGTGTGTGGATGATTGAGGAGAATAGTTCATTCATCTCTTTCTGCTTTTGCAGAGAGTTCTCTCTGTGTTTTTAATTTTAGAAAGTTGACGTGAGCAACAGTTTCTCTGTGTGTCGTGGTTTGTTCCAAACAGACGACCCTGAAGGGCTCGCATCCCGGATGCTGTGGGATAAACAGGGGGTAATGCAGCAAGATGTGCAGAGAATGATGAAACAAAACCCACTTACCAGTGTCAGAGGCAGAGGACACAGCAGCCATCTTGTGTGTAGAACCTCTGGCTTCCTCCTCCTCCGTCGCCCCCCTCCTCCTTCTTCTTCTCGCCTCCACCGTGGCTTCGTTGGCTTTCTCCTTTAGAAAGCAGCAAGTGTGAAAGGCTGGCAGCTCTGATGCTTCTTTTCTTTCCCTTTGACTGTCATTGTACTGCAGTGGAGCCCCCTCTGCCTTCACTTTCCCCCTGTCTGCCCCTGCCTACCTCCTCGCCTTCATCCCCCTTGAGCCACTCACTCTCCTTCTTTAGTTCCAATCTTTTTCCAAAAAACCCTTCAACCCACTGCTCCTCTTCCCCAACCTTTCTTCTGGTTCTTTCTCTGTCTCTTACTTATCTGTCCAAACAAAGAGGGAACACAGTGCAATGTAGAAGTCTGGAGGCAGAATCCACCCCTGCAGCAGCTCCAGAAGGATGTCTCATCATTGTGGAGGCAAAAGAGAGAAATCTGTTCCTCCAGCTCGCTCCAATTATACAGTAGCAGCAGCAGCAGCAGTGGATGCAGACTGCAGTCAGGAGGACAGATAGAGAGATGGATAGGCAGGGAAAAGGAGAGAGAGAGAGAGAGAGAGATGTGTTGTGTGAGAGGGAATTAGAGTAAAAAGGAGAGAGAGATGCGGAGATCACTTGTTTCCTGTTTACAGCTGGTCTGTGTTCCCCAGCTGTAGCTACTGCATCACACACTAATGTCAACTATTTATATAACGCCTGCAAATATAGAAACCTTCTAAAGCAGGTCGGGGGTGTGTGTGCTGCAGGCATTCATGGATTCAAAGCTTGGAGCCACACATTACAAACCCAAGCGAGGAAGTCAAGCACCTTTGGGACAGTAAAGATGATAGCTTTGATTTCTCATGTATGGGTGGTCTGTACATCCTGAACTCTGAGCTCATCATTTGGCAATAACATAAAGACATTTTTCTCTGGTGCTGTCACACATCATGTGACTTTTGCCTGCAACGCCTTCTTTGATGACATATGTGGAGAGAAAGCGTAAGTGGATAGAAAATAACTGACTTCATTTCTACTGCAGTAAAACATGAACATTAGTCTGAGAGTTTGCCACTACAGGAGTGACACATGGATAAATACATATACAATACACATAAATAAATATAGGGGATGTCATAGCAGATGGCTTCAATACACAAAATGACAACTTACACTACAAACGTCTTGGACAAAAGGCGATAAGTTATTATGATAAAAATCTTCTGCGACAAAACAGAGAATTCTGATTCTGCCATAGTCTTATCTATACTTGCCATTGATTTACATAAATGTAGGAAGAAATAGGCTGTAGTGAACCATTTTAGTGCTTGGTGTTATTACACCTTGTTAGCTGTTGAAATTGCTCATTTAAATAAAATGAATATACATTATTATTATCCATCCATTTTTTCATCAGTTTGCTCCATCTTTTTGTTCTGGGTCGCAGGGGTCTGCTGGCGCCTATCTCCAGCTCTCAATGGACACTAGGGTGGGGGTACAACCTGGACATGGCGCCAGTCCATCGCAAGACAACACACACGCACGCACGCACGCACACACACACACACACACACACACACACACACACACACACACACACACACACACACACACACACACACACACACAGGCAATCACTAACATTCACTCCTACAGGTGCATTAGAGGCTTGGACCCAGGACCTTCTTGCTGTGACGCAGGGGTGTTAACCACTATGTCACCGTGCACAATTAATAATAATAATAATAATAATAATAATAATAATAATAATAATAATAATAATAATAATAACAAAGTAAGTTCAAGTGCAACTAAGTTCCATCAGTATTTGATCTTATCTAATTGCCAAAAACATATATATATAGAAAACCAGGCAATATTTGATCATGATGAGCGTAAACTTGCATTTATAATTAATTTCATAGTTTATAGGTAATATCATCTCTCGACCTTGTTCAGTTGATGTAAATGTATTCTAACTTTCTTAATTTTCTACTTTGCAGTTGCCACCACTTTTCTTCTTTATTCTCTTGGATGTATGAGATCCAATTCAGCCTTTATGACATTATCTGTTGATTTTCAGCAGTGTTTTGGATTTCTATTTGTCATTTTTTGATTACCACATTGTTTTCCAGAACCTTGCATTCCCCCTGTGTGTACATCTTTGTCAAGCTGCTGGAAATATGAATTTCTCTTGGAGATGAATGAAGAATCTATCTATCTATCTATCTATCTATCTATCTATCTATCTATCTATCTATCTATCTATCTATCTATCTACCAGAGGTGTAAAGAGTACTGATATTTTTTAGAAGTAGTGTTATGGTTGAAATTGTTCTCAAGTACAAGTTAGTCATACTTAGAATACTTAAGTACAAGTAAAAAGTAGCTCAATTAAATAGTATTTAAAGTAATAGTTAATAGTTACTTTCACCACCCCATGTTTATTTTTGGTAATAAATTGTTGCCATGGTTCCCTTGCATATAGTAAACATCTCATGTATAAACTTAAAAAGGAAGAGACCAAATCTATCACAATTGGAACTTCATTTATTTTCCACAAAGGCATCTGTATAAAATAAAAGGTTTGACAAAATGTACAATTATTTTTTTTAAACAATAACACCAATGAATTTAATTTAAAAATAATACAATCATGATCAAAAGAACTCTCAATGTTTTCAAAATCTGGCAATTTTTTCTCAAATTATTCCAGGAAATTTCCTCAAAGTCCCTAAAATCAGGGAAATTTAAGTGAAGATCCTGCAGGGACTGATATACTCAAATAATTTAATGAAAGTGCAAACAGGGGCACATTAATGTTAAATTTCCCCAAACAAATCTGTTCTTTATTTTGTATGTTTTCAGTAAATAATTGAATCAATGAGTTGAAATTATTATTATTATTATTATTATTATTATTATTATTATTATTATTATTATTATTATTATTATTTAAAAATAAAATAAAATTAGCCTGTTTAAAAAGGTAGGAAACTGTAATAATCATGAATAATAATCATATTTCTTGTTGTTGACTACGTCAGGAAGAAAGAGCGCCGTTAACAGAGATCACGTGCTCCGCCTCCTGCCGTACATGTGGTGAAAGTGTCGTAACATCGACCACTCTTCCATGAGTCTGAGCTTCACTGAGTGAGAGCTGCCGAAACCTGGTAAACCGCTCCACTATCAGGGACCCGAGACCTCCAGAGACCACCATGGCGTTGGCCGACGAGTTCTCCAAGTACCGCTCCCCACTGGTGTCCAGGTACGCCAGCAAAGAGATGGCGTTTAACTTTAGCGACAGGAAGAAGTTCAGCACCTGGAGGAAGCTGTGGATCTACCTTGCTCAGGCTGAGAAGGTCTCTCACACACACACACACACACACACACACACACACACACACACACACACACACACACACACACACACACACACACACACACACACACACACACACACACACACACACACATATCTACAAATCAAATGGATCATAGTGTTTTCATATTTGGATGTAGTCAGTGAGCTGTAGTTGACCTTCAGTGAGCACTATCATGTGTCGTGGTCTATATTTAGTTCTAAGGAGGAGCTCAGGCTCTTCTCCAACATGTAGAAACTAAAGAGTTGAAGACTTTAAGATGGAAAACATGCTTATTAAAACATACTCTCTATGTTGCTGTGGCGAAGAATTAAATTACATCTTTAAAACATGGAATATTTGTGACAATACATTTTTATTCATTTATTTAAACATATTTTAATAGTTTTCTGTTCCTTATTTTAAAAATAGGTAGTAGAGGTATGCACTGCCGTGTATCTGACGTCATGATACAATATATCCCGGTACTAAACAATGCGATATACGGTACAATACGATATATCACAATATCAATAATAACAAATTTTACCTTTACAATTAGAAAATGGTATGAAATAGAATGGATTTCATTTTTTAAACTTGTCAGAACAAGTAAATGGTAACTAAATGTAATTCAAGTACAAATATAAAAACAAGTGGTTAAATTAAATTTTTCCAAAAAAGTTTCACTTTTGCTTCGACAACAGATTCCGATTCTGTTAAGTTCATGGCTAGTTTTTAATTTATTATTATTTAATTTCAAGGTGAATTTATTTAATAAATGTATTTATCTTTATCTGCTTTTTTTCTTTCTGTCATCAATTATCTTTTTTTTTAAAAAAATTGATTTGATTTCTTATTCCAATTCAGTTATTTGTTCTTTTCCCACCCTTTCCAGTTATTGTATACTATACAAACTCGGGGTGTTGAAAAAAATTGATTCAGCGATATATCGCAATATTACGTTGCCCGATACATCCATATCGATTTTTAATTTAGTTTAATTTATTATTAATTTTTATTTTTTACCTTTATTTAAACAGGAAATTATTTTCCACTGCAGGAGACATTGTAACTACACAAAGAAGTGCACTGAAACCTTGTCATGTTTACCAGCTTGTGTTTTTTCAGTAAAATCTAAAAAGAAAGTACTAACTTTCTGCATTTATTTGTTGTTCTAGGCATATACCTCAGTTATGTTGCATTAAAGGCAAAGATGGTTTAAAAGCCACAGGCAGATTGTATGTTATTTTTTTTATTTTAAGTTGTTGGCACATGGCATGTTAAAGCCAATGTTTGAGTGTAAAATATGCCAATAAAATATATTTCATACATAATGTTCTCATGAAGGTGTACACATTTACAGATTAGTTGTTTCTTACATCAGATATAAACAAAAATTGCAGTAATGGCCTCATGCTTTAATATCGGGATATATCGTATTGTATTGTGACCTATGTATCGGGATTTGAATCTTATTGCCAGATGCCAGACAATACACACCCCAACTACACACACGCGCACACACACAGCATCTAAAATCTCCGATATAAGCGTTTCGATAAGTTTTTGTTGTTTTTGTTCCTGCCCTCAGTTGTTCCCACCATATACTGACAGTAAAAAATAACTGAAGTGAACTTGAATTGTTGACTATTGTTCTACGTTTGAGAAACATCACTTGATCAAGCCTTTTCTAACATTCCACACTACAAAACAAGTAATAAAAATATGTATGATTCGTGCTGATATTATATCGCATTCATATCGACATTGACCAATACTCAAGACTGCAATATTGGTATTGTATCAGAAGTGAAAAAGTATCGAGACATTCCTTGAAAAAAGTGGTGAAATGTTAGGATTTACAGGCTCAGAGGTTAACATGCTCTAGTTTGCCCTTTGCACCTTGTGCTGATATATATATATATATATATATATATATATATATATATATATATATATATATAATTAAAATAAAGTGCAATCAACTTCCTGCTAAAATGCATTGAGGAGTCAGGTAGTTTAACATTTTTTTTGGATTGATGTGATAGTTGTGTGGCGATATATCGCCAAATAGTTTTTTTCTTACACCTTTAATTGATATAATGATTGATAACCAATATTTTCTTTTAAGTCCACATTTCAAGAGTACAAAGAATGCAGAGCTCCCCATTAGCATGGTTGACTTAAAGCTAGAGTCAAACTCAAAATCTCAGAGCTGGCCATTTGTTTCTCAGATCTGGGTACCCGGTACAGTACATAATGGCACTTACAAGGGACACTTGAGAGGAGATAGTGTGTGTAAAATAAACAAATGAAAACCTTAAAAATATGGAGTTTATTTTTTTAGTTAAAATGATAATACTGATAATGATGTTGTTACACATAGACTTATCACTAGGGATGTAACGATTAATCGTATGGCAGTTAAAAATCGATTCATAGGTATCACGGTTGATATCGATTTTCTAAAAATTGAATCGCAGTACTTTTTTTAACCAGCAGAGGGCTATCCACAAGTGTAGGCGGCGGGCGGAGTCTGCTACTACTTTCTTTCTGGCTGCCTTCTAGTCTTAAATATGTTAATAAATGATTCATTACCCCTTTAGCACCGAAGGAATATCTGTAATATTACTTGAATATCTGTAAAAGTCACGTTTTGCTATTAGCTCTGTCTGCTAGCATAGCTTCTCTTCTTCACTGCAAGATATCTGCATGCCAACCGACCACTGTGTTACCAGCGCCCTCTGCTGGTCCAAACAAATATGACGTAAATCAGTGTAATCACTGTTTTTTTTTTTTTTAAAGTCCAATTGTTAAGGCACAAAATACATTTTCAGTTGCACTTTTAAAAGAAAAAGAACTATTATGCAGTTTTGCATTGTTTATTATAGAACCAGAATTTAAATTAATAGGCTTCATTTTCATTTGTATTATTCCTTTATTTATTTCATTCAAGATTTATTTTTAGTTAAATTGCATTGTTTTGAATAGTTTATCAAAGAATTCTTTTGACAATGAAAAATAAAAGGAAAATAATACAGTATTTTCTAGTTTTTTTCCCAAAAAAAAAATTTGTCTACAGTCCCATTTTGTAAAATAAATCGTGAGAGAATCGTATCGTGAACCCAGTATCGTGAATCGAATCGTATCGGGAGTTGAGTGAATCGTTACATCCCTACTTATCACACACATGGAGATCAGCAAACGGAACAGGCGTCATTGGATGGTTGATACTAAGAGATGGAGTAAATGCGTCCCCATACTGCTGCATAGGCTGTAATATCACCAAGTTTATCATTGTAATGGTTGTTAGAACTACTATATTTACCAGGGAGCAACTATTGATTCCAGGTTATTGTTTTCTGGAGTTTTACTGGGTTTTTGTGGGCTTTTCTGTGGACCAAAGTGTGTTATAGTCGAGCTGCTGCTTCAAAACTACAATCAAAATAAAGGTGAAAACAGTTCTCATGTGCGGTCTTCTGTGTTATAGCCGACAATAAAATGTTTGTTGTGTGTTTCTGCTGATAGACGTGATACGTAAGGCTGAACGATTAATCGCATTTGCGATATTCTCGCGATATCATGAAACGCGATTTTCTAATCGCAAAGGCTGCAGTTTTTTTATTTATTGTTTTTGGACAGACAAGCTACATCCTTATCGGCCCTGTTACCGGTATTATTAAGGTGGCGTTAATCCTCAAGCCTCAGTCAAGCATTGATACTGCCATGTTGCCTCCCAGTCTTCCTTAATAACCCACATGCGGAGCTGACTGATGGGAGGGGCTACTGTAGACAGTGCTCGCCTCGCTTCATGAGTATGCGTGTCTGTAGATGCTATCTACACATTTATTATCGTTTTCAGCCAAAAAAAAAACCTGTACATTACAGTAAAACACATGACTATTTAAGCGGCTATTGTGATTTTGAGTCAGAAAAGTGTGTGTGACGCTGCAGAACCAGAGCAGCAGAAGCAGATGAGTTGTGTGTGCGCGCCATGTAGGGTTCTCCAAGGCTTAGCCGTTAGCCTAGCTCAGGGGTCTGCAACCTGCGGCTCTGGAGCCTCATGTGGCTCTTTGACTCTTTTGCAATGGCTCCCTGTAGCTTTAAAAAATAAATAAATAACTTTTACAGAGGGTATTGATTGATGAGTAAAAATAACTACAAATAAAATTATGATAAATTAGTTAATCTAAAAATAAATCACATTGTGCAATAACTCAGCCACCTTCTCACCTCCTACAACATCTACAAACCATCAACATTCCTTGCAGCTGCGGCGAACCTTAAGTTTTAAATCCCTGGTAAGATAACTAAACAAACAGACTATTCTGGAAGAAAATAAAGATTTTATTTGTGTGGCGAAAGATTTATTTAATTGCCAACATTAATAAACATTGATAAGTTGCAAGAAAGTAGCATGTCACATATGATCATGTTATCAAATTCAAGTTATTCCCTTCAAATCATTAACTCATAAAATTATTCGATACTATTTTAACTGTATTGAATATTATACACTGTATTATCTTCATTGAGCAGATCATTTTTCGGCTCCGGAAGGATTTTAATCCAGGCGAGATGAGGCAAAATGGCTCCTTTGCGAGTAAAGGTTGCAGACCCCTGGCCTAGCTGATAGTCCTCCGTGGCACTACGCTTCTGCCATCTGTCACGCCGCGCTTGGTCGTCGCGTAGCAGTCCTAGGCTGCGTAGGTTTCCCCACACATCGGCCACTACCGTGCCTCGGCTGCCGGCAACGTTTAGTTGGAGTAGTGACTTGTCATCATATATTATCTTACAGCTAAAACGTTATAAGTTAATATGGTAAAACAGGGATAAATCAACATAGTTATCCTTGTTGTCACGAGCCAGTGCTGCTGTAGCCATCAGAGGCACAGCTCACTAATTCTCCTTTTGCACTATTTTTCATTGTTAAGTTGTTTGATATGGTTCATTTGAATATTTGTATTGTTGTGATAGTTGGTTTAGTATTTTTTTAATATAAAAAAGTTATTTATACGGTATTTTTTTGTGTGGTTTATTTATACATTTATAGTGTTATAACTATTTAGGTTTTATATGTGCCATATTGTTAAAATTGTTTAAAAATAAACAGATTGATGTTCATTATTTGTTTTTGCTATTTTGTGTTTTTCCATTGATTTAAAAAAGTAAGATATCAATAAAGTACCGGATCGATGAGTCGTCGTATACCCATCTGTAATGTTGAAGAGGTAAAGCCACAGATTTGTTTGCTTTATTGTTGTAATGTGTGCTTTAAAATTAACATTTCATATCTATTTAAAGTTCAAATAAATCTGAAATTGTTTATTATGAAACAGATTGATTTATTGTTTGTGTTCATTGAAAAATACATGACGAGGCCCTTGAAAAAAAAAAAAATCACATTTTAAATAGCAATCGCAATATTGACGAAAAAATCGCAGTTAGATCATTTTCCAAAATCGTTCAGCCCTATACGTTTTCCCATGTTTACATGATGGCAGTCATTTTTACCAGAACTCACCAGGAGAGGTTCTGTAATGACATGTCAGTTCTAGTTTTCACCTCCAGATGTTTGTATATACAGTGTATGCAGCCATTATTGATGATGATGAAGAAGAAGCCTTATTAGAGATAGGCGGTCAGCTCTTTTAACATCCTGCTCCCAAACTAAACATCTGTTTGACCCTTTTCTTAATTTGTTGCTTCACTTCTTCCACAGTTCTCTACAAAGATGTTTAACCAGGCACACCATGAACATCTGTTGAGATGCTTCCACAGGCCCCACGTGTACTCAGTGGTTCTTTAAGTTTAATTATTCATTTTGGTAAGGGGCTAAAAAAAAGCTGTTATGTCGCTCACATGGTTCTCCTTATATGACCCGCTAACCAAGACGGACCAACGCCAGTCAGACTTCTGAGGTTTGAGGTTCTCATGGCTGTGCTGTGGACTGACATGGGTCAGTGTTTGTTACTAATGGGGAAACTAAAGGAGAATATCTTTGTAACATGAGACAGTCCATTGGAAATCTTTGCTTTACTTGGTTTTTACTTGTGCAGAGAAATATGGTGTTTTATTTATACATTAAAGTGGTACATTGCTGTCTCACACATAGAAATAGGGCTGTGCGATATGAACCAAAACTCATATCTCAATATTTTTTCTCAAAATGGCAATATACGATATTTTTGACTTACTCAGTCTAACCAGAAAGACAATTCTGGGTAGGAATGCACCGAATATTTGGTGGTCCAATATATTCGGCTACCGAATATTGCAAAAAAAAAGCCACATTTGGCCGTCGGTTTAGTGAGTTAAAAGCAAGGCCGAATAGTAGCATGCGACGCAATGACGCAATCAAACAACGTGCAGTGATTTTGAGTTGGAAAAGTGTGTGCGCGTTGCTGCAGCAGAAGCAGCTCCTCCTTTCCGCACACAAACACAACCAGACTCTCTCCTTTCCGCTTATCGCACTCCGTCACCGTGTAAAAGTTGGAAACCGTCCAACGCCACAACCAAGTACATTGTTAGCGTTGTGAGCCACAAATGCGTAAACATCCCCATCATTTCCTCCTTACACTACATCGGATGTCGCTGCATAGGCTGGTGTAGCATTAGCATGGAGTGCTAACAGCTGATGTGTAACCTACTATTGTTGACTATTGTTCTTTGTTTGAGTAACATCACTTGATCAAGCCTTTTCCACACAACAAAATAAGTAATAAAAGTATGTATGATTCGTGTTGATATCGTATCGGATTAATATCGGCATCGGCCGATACACAAGGCTGCAATATTGGTATCATATCGGAAGTGAAAAAGTAGTATCGAAACATCCCTAGTGTAAACAATGGGTCCGTGGCTCCAAGCAGTGACTCCCAACACGATCAGCAGCAGAAAAAGTAGTGCAGTTTGTATGTAAATATATGGCAATAAAGTTCAATATATATTCTATATTAAATTGCAGTGTTTGTTTTAGGTCTTAGATAGTTGGAGAGGGAGGAGCTCACATTCTAGGAGGCGTTAGGTGATGTCGCCTGCCAACGTGGGCAAAATCCAACTTGTCCGTTTAAAGCCGACTTTTTACAAAATGGGGATCAACAAGGGAGGCTAAAGGATCACTGTAGCAAAACCATTAGAAAGTGATTTTTTTCATCATACTTCCCTTTTAATGCACTTTAGATTTTTTTTTAAATGCATGTTTTGTTTTATTTGAAGGGCTAATATAAATGAAAAACTTTGTTTTTTTAGTTTTTTAAGCAAAGGCTACTGGAATATCTAAAAAATGTCAGAATATTCAATAAACATTTACTTTCTTTAAAAAATGTCTAAAAATGTATTCTAGGTTATTTATGTACTATTAAAATGTAAAAACTTAACAACCGCTTTCCATATTCTGTATTCGGCCAAGCGTTTATATTTTATTCGGCTTCGGCTACAAATTTCATCACTAATTCTGGGTTAAACATATTAAACATTTATTAACAAACGTTTGTCTTTTTCTCCTATAAGTGACAGCACGTGTGAGTGAGTAACTCCTAAAATGAGTATTTTAATACAAAATAAGCTATAAAATATCCATCTCAGAAATATGGGAACATTGTAAAGGACACTGTTTGAATAATGTGAAATACTTTTATGATTTTATTTATTCTGTGTGATTGTATAAATAAAAACAAGTAAAAGAGATCTAGATATATCTTGATATAGGTGATATTGTCATTTTCCATATTGCCAAAATAGAAAACTTGATATATATTGCCCAGCCCTAATAGAAAGCAAACATTGTTTATTCCAGTTTAGTCCAGTCACATGACACCATCTGCTTCATTACCAGGAAGACCTGATCTAATCAGGCTATTGAGTGTCTTCTCACGAGGAAAGCAGATGCTTGTTCAATAGTCAGGACTGCTCATGTCCTCCATTTGTTCTCAGGTCAACCAGGTGATTAGCATTAGTTCTCAGGACTCATTTTTATCTGATGAACTTCATGCAACTCTCAGAATTTCTGTTATAACAACTCTATGCAACTCTTATAACAATCTTAAAAGGGACGACTGAGACTCCTGGAGTGGCACAGCTTTTAAATAAAGAGGAAAGCCCATTGATGTAGACTGAACCTGTTTCTTCTCTTCCTCTAATCTGAAGTGTTTTCTGCTTGTCTGAAACCTTTTCCATAAAGAGCTTGTGGAGAACATCTCTGTGCAGATCTAGCATAGATCATGTGATGGTGGCCACTTCTAATCTGCAAACTTGCACATTCCTGGAGCATTTTACACCTGGGAATCACTAGAATGGGATGATTACTATCCTTGCTGACATTATCCTATTCTCACTCCAACAGATGACCTCTTGCACCCCTTTCATCACAGTAACTGTGTCACCATTACCCTTGGAAATGCACAAAATCTAAATAGAGCAATAAAAACTGGTGATGGAAACACCTGAATTTAAAGAAACACTAAAATATTGCTAAAAAGTTTTTACGCTTACATGAGGAGGAATTTCAGACGTTTCAATATTGAAATATGACGCAAAGTGCTATGGAAACACTTTTTCAGCAAATACACGTCTCACAACATGACTTACCTGGTCACATGACCACTTCTCTCTGAGAAAACATGACGCGGTACATGTAAACAGAAGAGATCGGGACATTTCTTAGCATTAGACTTCAACATTATTACTGCCACATTAGACGTGAAACAACAAAGGAATACACAGTGTTATGAGGAGGTTCTGAGCGTCCGTCTTCCTGCGGCGAAGATTTTACGGGAGGGGTGAGGCTCCTGCCAAAACAACGTTGAATGGAAACACATTCAAAGCGCAATTATACTTTGTCGACATTTAGAATTATCACTTTTATTTTGCAATAATCTATAATGGAAACCCAGCTAGTGACCAGCCATATCTGTAGTTTTTACTGTGCTGATGAATAGTGGACTTAACTGGCGTACCTTAGTTTTGTATGAAGTAAAGATTGACAATGACTTGAGATATCTGTCCTGTTCTCCTTGTGTGTGTCCAACACAATTCAACAGTGTGCCTAACTCCACTTGAATAGATACGCGGGTCAGGATGTAGCTTCCTTAGCTCCACTTTATTTAGACGAACCACGCAAATGTATCAACATGGAGTAAAACTGCAATACAGAAACAAATAGCTACTATTAGCATAAGCATAACATTACAAGAGAGGGCTAATACACAAAAAATGTACATGAAAAATTAGCATGTCACATGATGGCATGCCTTTAACATCACTCCCAATCAAATCCACATTTTCAATAATCATTCACCAAAAATAAGGTTTGAATCAAATAACACTTCCAAATATCAATCAAAACTTACAGACGGTGGTTTCGATGGCTTGAACAGGGATGCAGATTGCAGCAGATGATATTTTCCACATGGAACTTACAAAACAACTAAACAAAATGGAAGACTTCCTGTCTAATGCCCAAAACTGACCTTCAAAATAAAAGCATGATCTTCAAAATAAGACCTCCAGAATAAACTAAGAAAAACACAACAGAAAGCACTTATATTACAGGAAAACTAAGGGCAGAACACTCCCCGCCTGGCATCTGAGAAGATGGCACATATCTTAAACAACAATAACTTTTCAGTCCTTGTTCTTTAGAAGCATGACAACTTCCATTACAGGCCGAAGAAACTTCTTGGCCGCTCTGTCCTTGACAACCTTGATCTCGATTTTCCGGACTTTCCCATGATACGAGAGCCATGGGCCAGTCATTCCGGCATGTGCGGTCATCCTTCAGCAAGACGACGTCACCCTTTTCGACGTTGGGACTGGAACCTTGCCATTTGTGACGAAGTTGCAGTGTCTGAAGATAATCGCATTTCCAACGATTCCAGAACTGGTCTGCCAATCTTTGCACCTGGCGCCACTGTTGCTTATACAGGTCCTTCTCAGTGAATGTCCCTGGAGGAGGTGGAACACCCTGCTTCTGAGTGAGAAGCATGGTTGGGGTAAGTATCTGAGGGACATCTGGATCAGACGAGACAGAAACTAGAGGCCTGGAGTTGATAATGGCCGTTACTTCTGCCATCAGAGTGCACAGGACTTCATGGGACAACCTGGATGATGGAGTGCGCATCAGCATCGAGTCCAAGATCCTCCGTGCAACTCCTATCATGCGTTCCCAGGTACCGCCCATGTGTGAAGAGTGAGGTGGGTTGAAAGACCACGTACATCCTTGATTGTTGGTGTACCTCTGCACTTCTGATTCTGTCACCACTTTGTGGAACTCCAGCTCTTTGCAAGCACCAATAAAATTGGTCCCACAGTCCGAGTGTAGCTGTTCAGAAGGGCCACGGATTGCAAAGAACCTTCTCAAGGAGTTGATGAATGAAGAAGTGTCCAGGGACTCAATGACTTCGATGTGGATTGCTCGTGTGCTCATGCAAGTGAAGAGTACAGCCCAACGCTTACTCTGAGCCATGCCTCCTCTTGTGCGCCTGGCTGTCACGACCCAAGGACCGAAAACATCCACACCAGTGTAGGTGAAGGGTGGTGAAGTGCTCAGTCATTCTTGTGGAAGGTCTGACATCTTTTGGTTCTCTCTTTTGCCACGAAGCTTCCGACAGATGACACATGTGTGAAGTACGGAACTGATGCATCGCTTGCCACCAATTAGCCATATACCAGCTGCTCGAATGGCACCCTCGGTGAAGGTACGACCTTGATGCTCAACCTGCTCATGGTAGTGTCTAATGAGCAATGTGGACACATGGTGTTTGCCTGGCAGAATGACTGGATGCTTTTCTCTGTCGCTGAGATCAGCTAGCTTCAGCCTACCTCCGATCTTCAGCAGGCTGTCAGAATCTACAGTCGGATTTAGCTTGGTCAGTGAGCTCCTCTTGGAGATCTCAGCTCCCTTGGAGAGGACATTTAACTCTTCTGGAAAGGAGTCTTGTTGTACAGCAAGAAGGATTACTTTAGTCGCCCTGGACAACTCATCAACGGTGTGAGGCTTTGAACACCAGTGCCAACCACTACATCCATTTGCACTTTTGTCTGTTGATTTAAAAGACAGAACGACATGGATCAGTGTTGCAACAGCTCTTTGTAAGGACTTCCAGGAAGAGAATTTTGTGAACCTCTCTGGATTCAGCAGCTTGTCCTTTTGTGTCATAACACAAGTTGTCACTTGAGCTCGGATTTCCTCATCAGAATCTGGACTGATAAGCTCAAAGGTCTCTTGTTGCTCACTGGCTTTCTGTGTCTTGTACAAGAATGCTGGTCCTGTGAGCCAGTTGGTTCTGGTGAGCTGTGAAGCTTGGACTGACCTGGAAGCATGGTCCGCTGGGTTATGTTCTGTAGGCACATACTTCCATTGGTTTGGTTCTGTGGACTGGCGGATTCTTTGTACCCTGTTGTGAACGTACACATGGAAATGCTTGGACTGATTATGAATGTAGCCCAGCACCACCTTACTGTCACAGTAGAAGGTAGTTGCATCAAGTTGGATGTCAATCTCTTGAACAATAAGCTCAGCCGTTTCTACTGCGAGCACTGCGGCACAAAGTTCCAGTCTGGGTATAGTAGGTTCACTTACAGGTGCCAGTCTAGCTTTCCCAAGGATGAAACCTACATGGATCGGGCCATTGTCGTCTGTTGTCTTGAGGTATGCAACAGCACCGATTGCCTTGGTTGAGGCATCTGAGAAGATGCACATCTCTTTCCGACTGGCATTGGAGCAGGAGGTGATAGAATAAACTCGAGGGATGTGAAGATGTTGTAGTTCTTGTAGTGAATCTCTCCATGTCTCCCACACACTTCTTTTGTCTTGAGGGAGTAGGCTGTCCCATTCAGTTCCATCACGGTTTAACTCTCTTAGCAATAACTTGCCTTGAATCGTCACAGGAACGACGAAGCCAACTGGGTCGTAAAGACTGTTTATGGTGGAAAGGACACCACGTCGCGTGAACGGCTTGTCATCGGCAGACACTTGGAAGGTGAATGTGTCGTTCTTAACATTCCAGCTTACGCCAAGACTTCGCTGTGTGGGTACCATGTCTCCATCCAAGTTGAGATCTTTCATGTTCTTAGCATGATCCTCTGCTGGAAATGCTTTCAAGACCTCTCTGCTGCTGGACGTGATCTTGTGTAGTCTCAAGTTCGACTCTGAGAGAGATGCTTGGGTCTTCTGAAGCAGAGAAATTGCCTCTTCCTCTGTTGATGTGGAAACAAGACCATCGTCTACATAGAACTCGCGTTCTACAAAGTGTCTGGTGTCCGATCCGTACTGTTTTTCCCCTTTCTTTGCAGCTCTCCTGAGACAGTATGTTGCTACAGCTGGAGAAGGGCTGTTGCCGAATACATGAACTCTCATCCTGTACTCAACAATGTCCTTGCTGGGGTCGTTGTCTCGATACCAGAGGAAGCGTAAGTAATCTCGTTGGTCTTCTCTCACGACAAAACAGTAAAACATCTGTTTGATGTCAGCCATAACTGCTACTCGCTCTCTCCTAAAACGAATGAGGCCAAAAAGACTGTTGTTCAAGTCCGGTCCTGAGAGTAGCACATTGTTCAGTGAGATGCCATTGTACTGCGCACTTGAATCGAAGACAACTCTGAGTTGGTCGGGTTTTTTGGGATGATAGACCCCAAACATCGGCAAGTACCAACACTCTTTTCCTTTTGGGAGTGGGGGTGCTAGCTCTGCGTGGTTGTTATCGAATACTTTGCGCATGAAGGCAATGAACTGATCTTTCATCTTAGGCTTACGCTCTAGCGTGCGCTGTAGCGAAGAGAGGCGTGTCATGGCTTGCTCACGATTGTTGGGCAGAGGGGTCCTGGGGGACTTGAAAGGAAGAGGAGCCACCCAGCTATTGGACTCATCCTGAAAAACCTCTTTGTCCATTATTTGCAGAAACTGTTCGTCCTCCATGGAGATGGAGCGCTTGTCATCATCCACAGTTCTTGCAAAGACTGTGAGGCCAAGTAAGTCACTGTCCACTATAGCGTGACTGAGTCTCTTGATGTGGCTGGAGTCGACTGTTTGTTTGAGATGGATGTGGCTTGTACAGGGTCTGAAGAGTGAGGGTCTTCCATCTCCTAGCACGTTTGTTTTATAGCTGTGAACAATGGGCTTATGAACTTTTCCCAGACACACATCACCCACTAACACCCATCCAAGATCAACCTTTTGTGCGAAGGGAGTGTTGCCAGGACCGTTGATCTGTTTCCTCACCTTGTGGACCCGGAGAATGTCTCTGCCGAGCAGAAGAAGGATCTGGGCATTGTTGTCCAAAGGTGGGATTTCACTGGCAAGACTCTTGAGGTGCGGGTGATGGAGAGCAGCTTCAGGTGTCGGTATTTCATCACGATTGTCTGGTAAATCATCACATTCAATCAACGTTGGAAGTGGAAGGCTAACTCCACCACTGACTGCTTCGATTTGGTAGCCATTTGCTCTCCTGCCTGTAGTTACGGTTAAGCCACCACAAGTTTTCAGGGTGTAAGGGTATGAGCTCGCTTTGATTCTGAATAGGTCAAAGAACTCTGACCTGGCTAAAGATTTGTTGCTCTGGTCATCTAGCATAACATACATTTTGATAACTTGTTGTGGGTGCTCTTTTGGATAGACGTTAACAAGACAAATCTTTGAACAGGATTTTGACTTGAAGCGATCACCACAAACTTCCGTGCACAGAGGATTTACGACTGGTTCTGGGGTAGCATCCTCCTTTTCAGACTCCCCGCCGTCATCTGTTGGGGGATTTGAGGCCTTGGTGGACCATGGTGGTGGACCAGGATGAAGAACCGTGACGTGCTTGTCACTGTCGCACTCATCACATTTCAGGGTCACCTTGCAGTCACGTGCAAGATGAGAGGTAGACGAGCAGCATTTAAAACAGATGCCTTGATCTTTCAAATAAGTTTTGCGTTCCTCAATAGTCTTTAGCCTAAAGCCACGGCACTTCTTTAAGGGGTGGGGTTTGTTATGAATGGGGCAATGCTTAGCTATATCATCTTTAGGTGCGGCTTCGTTTTGCGTAACAACAGAAGTGACCTTGGTCTGATGCACTGAGACTGGAGTTCTGAAACTTGTGTGGCGCGCTGTCGGCTTTTCTGTGAAAGAGCTGTTTCCAGAAAAGGCAAAGCTAGGATCGTTTCTTGTTTTTGCTTGGTAGCAGATGAAGGATGTGAAAAATGCGAAAGGGGGATAACCAACCCTGTAGTCCTCTTTGTACTTCGATCCTTGAGTGATCCATTTTTCTTGCAGGTTGTATGGCAACTTTTCCACGATTGGTTTGATGCCACGGGCAGTATCCAAGTATGCCAAGCCAGGCAAGTAGCCGTCATCCTTTGCTGAAAGAAGTTCCATCAAAAGATCTCCTAGTTCTCTTAACTTGTGATTGTCCTTGTTTGTGATTTTTGGAAAGCTGTCCAACTTCTTGAAGAGAGCATTTTCTATGACCTCTGGGGAACCATAGTATTCATCAAGCCTGTCCCACGTCATTCTGAGTGCAGCATTTGGGTTGTCAATATGAACTGCTCTTAAGCGCCTGACATATCCAGATGATTCTTTACCAAGCCATTTTGAGAGCAAGTCCAACTGTTCACTGGCCGTAAGATCCAAATCCCTGATGGTGTTGAAGAAGGCGGACTTCCATGCCCTGTAGGACTCTGGACGATCATCAAAGTGTGATAAGCCAGTGTGCACAAGCTCTTTGCGTGCCAAGTACTTTGCCATGTTCATCATTGCTGAAGACTCTGGAGGGTTTGCATGAGAAGTGTCGGGGTACGGAGGAAAAGATAACTTGGGCTTTGAGTGAAGACTCCTGATCTTCGGTTCTTGTAGACGTACCTCATTTTGACCTTGGAGGCGGTCTGTGCTATATGGCTGTGCTGATGGATGAAAGTTATTCTCAATAGGATGCTCTGATATCTGTGACAAATTGCCTGATTCTGTCTGTTGGTTAAGGTGCACAGTTTGGTCTCTGACATAGTCACTTACACGTTCATGCGTGCTCTGCACCGTAATTGGGAGGCTTTTCCAACTACGGTGTTGTTCATCCTCTAGTTCTGCTGCTGCTTCCAAAACTTCGGCTTGGGCAAGAGCAGCTGCTGCTTCTTTTTCCAGATTTAAAGCTTCAAGATTAGCTTCTAGTCTTGCCTTGTCGACTTTAATGCTGATCTCTTTCTGTGCAAATGCAACGTGTGCACGAGCAGCTTCTGCCTTGGCCCTCGCGCGTGCTGCTGCAGCACTGACTGATGATCCACTTGACCGTTTTGAACTTGAGCTAGCGCTTTTGCAGCTTTTATCTAATGCTCCATCTTGAGAATGCTTAGAGCTTTTTGGTCTCGCACCTTTGGGGTATTCATCCATGTTTTTTGAATTAGCGTCCTGCTGTAGCATTGTTTAGCCAGCTGCGTACCGTCTTTTTACTGTCCTGTTCTCCTTGTGTGTGTCCAACACAATTCAACAGTGTGCCTAACTCCACTTGAATAGATACGCGGGTCAGGATGTAGCTTCCTTAGCTCCACTTTATTTAGACGAACCACGCAAATGTATCAACATGGAGTAAAACTGCAATACAGAAACAAATAGCTACTATTAGCATAAGCATAACATTACAAGAGAGGGCTAATACACAAAAAATTTACATGAAAAATTAGCATGTCACATGATGGCATGCCTTTAACATCACTCCCAATCAAATCCACATTTTCAATAATCATTCACCAAAAATAAGGTTTGAATCAAATAACACTTCCAAATATCAATCAAAACTTACAGACGGTGGTTTCGATGGCTTGAACAGGGATGCAGATTGCAGCAGATGATATTTCCCACATGGAACTGACAAAACAACTAAACAAAATGGAAGACTTCCTGTCTAATGCCCAAAACTGACCTTCAAAATAAAAGCATGATCTTCAAAATAAGACCTCCAGAATAAACTAAGAAAAACACAACAGAAAGCACTTATATTACAGGAAAACTAAGGGCAGAACAATATCTGAAAAATGTTTTCAGGTTTTAGTGACAATGTTAAGTTTTTCTGCAACAAGCAGTGGCTGAAATAACAGGTCATTTCTTTTATGTCATTTTAAAAGAATTTTTTAAATAACAGCAAAGCATAACAACAGGTTACATGTATTTTATTTTTTTTTATTTTGCAGAAAGGCTGTACTTGAATTAAGTTAACAGTAGCATAATCAACTTAGCATCTGCATTGTTTCACCCTATGGAATTAAATTCAGAGGGTCCAGCTCTGATAGTGGGGTCTCCTAACCCTCTTCCCCTGGTCAGGGGTCTGTGACCTTTACTCTACAAGGAACCATTTAACCTCATCTCACCTGGATTAAAGTCCTCCTGGAGCCATAAATACCTTCTCTATGAAGACAATACAGTGTATTCAATTATATACAGTTAAAATTATATAGAATAACGTTTGATTTTATTTGATTTTATTTATATTGATCATGTAAATGTAAACTTAAAAACAGTTTAAAATTAAAATAAATTGTCATCAAGAAATATAACAGTATCTTGCATCTTCAAATTTTTTAGTTAATGTATTTAAAGACTACAAAAAGTAACCTGAATTTGATAACTCATGATCATGTGATCAACACATGATAATTACTCATTTATTGCCACACATAAATCATGCATATTTAACCTGCACATTGGTGGTTAAATTAATCTGTTCCCACACTCTCCTTTCTTCCAGAATAGTGTTTGTGTTGGTTTAGTTTCTCACCAGGGATTTAAAACTTAAGATTAGCCACAGGTGCAGGAACGTTGATGATCTGTAGATGTTGCAGGAAGGTGCTGAGTCATTGCACAACGTGATTTATTTTAGGTCAACAAATTGTTATTGTAGCATACCCCCCCAATGAAGGTTGAGACTTTACTGATGAAACAGGTTTATTGAAGAGCTGAAACATACAAAAACAAAGTACAAGCTAAACGCTAAGCTCTTACATCTCTGCATAAAATCCTACACGTGCATAAGTTCAAACAAACATCACAGAACCCAACAAAAGTACAACTCTGGACACACCAAACATTGATGCAACATTATCAAACATTTTAAACGTACCTTGTGCCTCTTCAAGGGGGTAACTAAACATAAAAACACTTTTAAAACCGCTCCGTGTTGTTTTCTCACACTTCTCCGTGTGTTTCCATCACCATCAAGCCACCTCAAGCATAAAACGGCAAACAGGAAGTGATGATTTCAAAATAAAAGCATTACATTTTTAAACCGGAAGTTAACTAAAACTAACTGCAAAAAATGATGATAAGCACCAAAATAAAACACTTTAAACCTTGTTTATAAACAGAAATATACCTGTGGTTATTTACAGTTATGTCTTGATTTTATTTGTCATTAATCATTAATAGCTTCTGTAATAAATAACTTAATTTCAATAGTTTTTTTTTTTTTAAAGCTAGAGGGTGAACACACACTCACAGCAGCCCAAAAGGTGTTGTAATGACATGACTCAGGCTGTTATCACAGTTTTACAGGCTTTAATGGAGGTTGTAGTAACACGCCAAAAATAAACAATCAAACACACAAAGAACACACCCATACTAAGGTGGGAACAGAATTGTTCCCTCCTTTCCCCGCTTACGCCCTCCCTTTGGTCGCCCACCTGAGCCATGGGCGACCATGGCTCAGGTGGTAGTGGGTCGTCTTCTGATCGAGAGGTTGGGGGTTCGATCCCAGTATCTGACTATGTGTCGAAGTGCCCTTGGGCAAGACACTAAACCCTAAGTTGCTCCCAGTGCTCGACTAGCGCCTTGCATGGCAGTCCTGTCCCACTGGTGTGTGAATGTGAGAGTGATTGGGTGAATGAGCTGATATGTAAAGCGCTTTGAGACTGCTTCAGTGTGGTGATAAAGCGCTATATAAAATCAAGTCCATTTACCATTTACCTTTCCCCAGCCTCCCAGCCAATCAACACTCAGAACACATGTAAACAAAGACACACATTGGCAGAGAAAGCTGCACGTAACCATGATGCCTTCTTGGCCATGGGAAATCTCATGGGAAATCTCAGCATCACTGAATACACAGGGACGTGATGGAGCGCTCAGCCGCTCCGTCCAAAATGAGGTCAACCATACGAACTCGCACGGATGCGACCAGATACAATTATCACTCGCACACACTGAAAATATACTCGCATATGCGACCATTTTTAAAAGCCCTGGCTTTTAAAAAAAAATATTTTGTTTAACTTTGCATGGTGATAAATGAATAAATGTGCAGTTCATTTTGGTTTGAGCTCAAACAGTTCAAAAGGTTTGTAAGAAGGTTATCAGAAGAACATATATTAGTTTTTTTTTTCCCCAAAACATGATTTCAATCTATTCTAATTGAACAGAGTTAAGTGCATTGCTACATCAAAATCTTTGATTTGAGTTTTTGTTTTTTAAATTGTAGTTTGAATTGAATCATTGGTTGAGTGTATCCTTACACCCCTAGTTTTTAATTATTAACACTGTTATTTACAGAACACTGTTTCTTTACATCATGCTTACACATTTCATGTTGTAAACCGGTACAGGTATGCTTTCAGCCTCGGAAACTTAAGTAAATAAGTCGTATGAAGGACAGTTTAATTTGTGTCTACAGGTGTTTTAACAGTTGGCACTGTCATTCCATTTGACTTTATTCATATATAGCAGACAGAAATGCTAGGGAGATGGTGGGAGCACAAAATATCCCCAGCCTGTGAGCCATTCCTCCTCTCCCTCAGAGGGAGAGGAGGAATGGCGTTTATGAGACAGAAAATGGCGCTACGTACAGAGTTGACGTTCCCAGCAGCACACACTCGACCAGAGCATGTGTGGAACTCATGGATAATGTGGCGATGGTAAGATAAAACAAACAAAAAAAAAAAACCGCCGCAAGCACTGACACTCTGAAGTTACTTGTATGCAGACTGACGGGAGAGAAAATTGGAGGAACGCCAAAATACAGTAAGAAATCTATTCAACTCTGACCCACATAGATAAATAATAATTTTGCCATCAAAAGCCATGTCTCAGTGTTTTTTTTTTTACGTTTTATATAAGGAAACAATGTTCAGATGTTAGAGTTGTCACTAAAGCAAAAAAAAAAAATAGCTTTAAAGTCACTGACAGGGTTTTTTTTTTTTTACAAAAAGGCTTTTTTCTCAGCTTTTTGCTCTGAAACTGAAGATTTGTGTAAAACTTGCTCTATTCAACGGCTGATTACAAAAGAACGAAACGAGCCAGAAACAAATGATTTTTTTTGATGAAAGTAGAGGTGTCAGATTTCAGGTAGTCATAGTAGAAAATATTCTGTGGGTCTTTAAAAAGCTGAACAAACTTGTTTCAACAGATTATGAATAAAAAGACGAACAGAAAAAAAGCATTAAATGTGTAATAGTGTGAATACCAGTGTTAATGCTGACTAGACACAATTGAATATTAGCTTTCCTGCTAAAAAAAACCCTTAGCGAGTTCACACTGAGTTCATAAAGTTCCCAATTAATAATGTATTTCGTAACGTCACTTATCCTAATTATTAGACACCATGGACATGGTGCCACTCTATGGACAGTGGAGGAAAACAGAACTGGCAACAACTGACTGAGTGGAATCAAAGACATTTTATTCTGTGTGGACAGTTTGCTCTACTCAGAGCTTACATATACGGGGGGTGCACCGCCGCATAGTAGTTTCCATTAACACCCTACATGTCCCATGATGTTTAGCACTTATCTGTAGTCCATGTACTCCTGGGACTTGTTTTAAAGGTGTTGCTCCTGTCGTAGCTCGTCTACCAGTCTCTCTTCTAAGCTCGTGTCCACCTCTCCTGCTCTGCGTCACCAGGCGGTGAAATGCAGGTCGGTGTTACATTTAATACTGGTCGATACAATGCTGAGCAGTGTTATGTGTGGCATCAACTACGTGGAGAAGTCCTTGCGGTCGTAAAATCTGAACTTTGCAGTTAATTGGTCCGGCGTACTCCTTGCGGACTACGCTGCACACACTGCCAAAGGTACCAAAACCTGGTTCAATGACCATGGTGTTACTGTGCTTGATTGGCCAACAAACTGACATGACCTGAATCCCATAGAGAATCTGTGTTATTGTCAAGAGGAAGGTGAGAGACACCAGACACAACAATGTAGATGACCTGAAGGCTGCTCTCAAAGCATCCTGAGCAGTACCACAGGTTAATCGCCTCCATGCCACGCCGCATTAATGCAGTAATTCATGCTAACGGAGCCCCAACCAAGTACTGAGTGCAAAGAAATGAACATACTTTTCAGAAGCCTTACATTTTTGTTTAAAATATCTTTTTTTTTTTATTGATCTTATCTAATAATCACATTTTATGAGACACTAAAATTTGGGTTTTCATTATCTGTAAGCCATAATCATCAACATTTCAAGAAATAAAGGTTTGAAATATTTCACTCTGTCATGAGCCTATATCATGTATGGGTTTGCCTTTATGAAATGAGTGACCAAAAATATTAAACTTTTTCATGATATTCTAATTTTTTGAGATGTACCTGTACACACTTCATGCCCACATTTTGGAGACTTTCGAAGACCCTCCATTGTGCTAATAACCAAATAATGGAGGATGAGAAGAGATTTTATTTTGAAAGGGGGATGTTTGATTTTTTGTTTGAAGCTGGTCCCAGGACGATTTTACGTTGTGCTCCCAATGCATCATGGGACGTTGAGTATGACTCGTTGGCCCACCGTGTCCCTATATAGTATACATCTGGGTATTTCTCACATATTCAAACTATCTAATGTGAACGCACTACATACTCATATGTCAGACTTAGTATGAGTAGTATGTTAGTATGTGATTTGGAACACAGCCTATCTCCTCTTCGTCATGGCCTCACTGTGGTTCTGTGTCATTGGTAGGCTCTAGGGCTGCCCATTACAGATGCTCAGATAGCAGAGATGGAGACTCACGCAGAAGACATAGACTTCTCTATGGCGGCCGATGAGGAGCGAAAACTAAGGCACGAT
The DNA here is from genome assembly GCF_900634775.1 of Gouania willdenowi. Classification (NCBI taxonomy): domain Eukaryota; kingdom Metazoa; phylum Chordata; class Actinopteri; order Blenniiformes; family Gobiesocidae; genus Gouania; species Gouania willdenowi. The sequence continues at coordinate 4,665,775 of NC_041051.1, read as the reverse complement.
GTCATGGCTCACGTCCACACCTTTGCACACTACTGCCCCACCGCCGCGCCCATCATCCACCTCGGAGCTACGTCATGCTACGTGGGAGACAACACTGTAACTAAGCCCTCTGTTTTCTCTCTGTCTCTCTATTAACACATAAAGTGCTTTTTTCAGCATTGGTTTGTTTCCCTCAGGATCTCATTATGTTGCGTGATGGCTTTGACATCCTCCTGCCTAAGGTGAGACTCAGCTGTTCTACACCAAACATGCACACTCATGCTTTTGTGCATCTGTTAAATCAGTGGGAATCAGGGAGCAGCAGCTCTTTTTAAGCCCCAGCTGTTTAGGAATGAGGTAACGAGGTGAAAGTCATCTCCACTTGTTAGTATCTGGGGTTTATTTGTTTTTTTTATCTTAATTCTCTTAAGAGAAAATTAAATGAGTGGTTGAGGGTGCTTTTACTAAGATCAAATTTAAAAAAATCACATCCTATGAAATAATTCCCTACTGTACAATAAGATGTTTTAAATTTACTATCTCAGAATATATAAAAATATCTGCTATACATGCCAGCTCCCTAAATTTGGAAAATAGTTGGTTTGGGTTTAGGTCTGGAACGTGTTCCTCAGTAAACAACTTGGCATACGTCTCAGCTCCTTGGTGGCGTAACTCGAGTTTGCTGTTTGCACAACACCTGCCCTTATATGGTGTTTAGTGGGTGTCACATATGCTAATCAGCTGTGTATGTCATCCAATTTATGATCAAATGCAATTCAACATTTAGCAAACCCTCTCATTCTTTCCCTTCACAAAAAAATTAAGAGAAAATGTGAGAGAAATATGAGAATATTGCTGCATGAGTTCCAATGTGTAGTCATTGATTATCTAAAATGTTTATTTTTTATTCTGAAGCTTGCAAGAGTCCTTGATAGGCTGGCAAACTTTGCAGAGAAATACGCTGACCTCCCCACACTGGGCTTCACACACTATCAGTGAGTGCACACACACTCCTCTCTCTTCATTTCATTAAAGTTGTATTTTTTGTCGTTTTTTTGTCTTCTAAGCTGTGTGTGTGCATGTGTGTTTGCGTTTTTGTGCGTGTGCGTGCAGGCCGGCCCAGCTGACCACCGTCGGTAAGCGAGCCAGTCTCTGGCTGCAGGACTTGTGCATGGACATGAGGAACCTGGAGCGAGCTCGTGACGACCTTCGTTTCCGAGGTGTGAAGGGGACCACCGGCACCCAGGCCAGCTTCCTGCAGCTTTTTCAAGGGGACCATGACAAGGTATGAAGGACTGAGCAGTAAAGCAGCCTGTGTGATGCTGATGATGATGATGTGCTGCTTTGTGTCTACAGGTGGAAGAGCTGGACCGGATGGTGACAGAAAAAGCCGGATTTAAAAAGTAAGACTTTCGGGGAAAAAAGTTGCTCTCCCACTGTGAATGTTACGTTAACTCACTCACTGCCATTGACGTACATATACATAATTTCAAATCCGAACATTCACTGCCATTGATGGATATGTACGTCAATTGTGTTTTTTCACGGAAGTTGCTAGGGTACACTGTGACGGAGTTCTACTGTGAATATAAGGCTTCTCTGTTGATGTAGTTTGGATGATAGATTAGCCACTGATGCTAACATTAGCTAAGGAGGGAGATTCTGGCACTATGAAGTGATATTGTGAAGTATCCAGCAGCTCACAGCACCACATACTAACACAGAACATGTGTGGACCTGAGTGGATTATTATATATTAATTATTATATAGCTTCAAAGTCACTAAGAGGATTTTTTAGAAAAAGGCCTGTTTTCTCTGAAGATTTGTGTGAAACTTGCTTTATTTAACTGCTGATTACGAAAGAACGAAACAAGCTCCAAAAATGTTTTTCTTCTGATGAACAATGTGTTGTCAACAAGCTCTGCAGAAGCATGATAACCAGCATTCATTTGATTCAGTTGTGTTGCAGCAGGGACATATGTATGATTAGGATTGGGTTTAGGATTCCAAGTTTCCGAAGATGCATTTGGAACCTACAACGACAAAAACCTGAATCACACTGAAGCTAAATATCTCCACCTTTGAAAGTTCTGAAAACATTTGAAGTGAGAAAGTGACCAAGTAGAATATCAACATGTGCTCAGTGATCCATAAAACTCACAAATACACATTCCAGAGATTTTCAGAGACCCTCCATTATGTTACTGACAAAACTACCTGTTGACTTCTAAACAAGAGCCCTATTTACAAAAGCTTAAAAAAAAAAACTAATGGTAGACAAGAATACATACTTTTATTTTGAAAAAGGAATGTTTGATTATTAGCTTGAAGCCGGTCCCAGGACCATTTTACATTCTCCTCACAATGCATCATGGGATGGTTGAGAATGACTAATGTGCCGACTGTGCGCACTTAAAAAATGTCTCCATATAGTATACATCTGGGTTTTTCTCGCATACTCTTTCCATACTATCTAATGTAAACGCACTATACATTACTGATTTAGAAGTCAGACTTGGTATGAGTAGTACATTAGTATGACATTTACAGCACAGCCTAAGACAAAATTATCATCCTTATTCCTTAGCCTGCTACTTCCTGCTTGAAGGTGCATCTTTGTGTTGGCTTAAGAAACTAAATACAAATAAAAGAACAGTGTCGTCATAGAGTTGATCAGAGTACAATTACAGGTAACTTTAATTGCATTTTACAAATATGCCCATTGAAAGAGTTTTCACTTGGTTTATACTGAGCCTATTGTTACGGCTCAGTCCAAAACACAAGGGATGAAAGAGGGAAAGACACTTATTACAGAGAAGTAGGTGTTGATACAACCTTTTATTTTCAATTCTTTCAAAAAAAAGTAGTTATTTTGGTGCAAAAAAGAAAGTGCATTTGCTTCTGCCTTGAGCTTCTCTCCATTTAGCTCTGTATCTTGTTCTGACTGACCAGTGCTGACCAATCAGAGCAACTGGTCACAGGTTGAGCCATCACCTGCAACTCAACAACAAATCAGCACCAAAACATACAAATAAAACATTGAACTAGTAAACATAACTAATTGTTAACATTGTTAGTGGGAGGAAATTGCACCATCCTCTTCACCTTTAACCAACTCAAAATAAACTAGAACAAGTAAATAAGTTCCTGACCCCTGTCACTGTGGTGTATTTGTTACCCAGAGCGTACCTGGTCACCGGGCAGACATACAGTAGGAAGGTGGACATCGACTGTCTGTCCAGTCTTGCTAGTTTGGGATCAACTGTTCACAAGGTAAGTGGAGACATGCTAGTAAAGAGCTTCATCTAGTGGTGAATATTAGGATTCCAGCTTTGGTCACACATTGTGACACATTGTTTTCTATTTATTTAAACCTCTATATTCTTCTCAACCTTGGGATCAGGACCCCATTTGAGTCTACAAGACAGTGGGAGGGGGTCACCAGATGCCTTTAAGAAACTAAGAATATTTTTTGAACAATTTAATCCCAGTTTGGATTTTTTTTCTTCTTTTTACCACTTTTTCCACAACTACACCAAACTTGCCATATTTTAACATATTTTCATCACCTTTTCTTGCCATATTTTTGCTTCTGTTCATGCATTTTTCCTACATTACTCCCATTTCTGCCACTTCATCTAATTTCAATGCCTTTTCTGCACATTTCTTCCACGTTCAAGACATTTTCGGCACTTATAAACCATTTATTTTCACTTTTCCCACCTAATGTTACATATGTTGACCCAGTATTGTCACTTTTAACCTGTTTTCACCATATTTCCCGTTTATTTGTGGGTTTTAACTAATTGTTCTTACTTATTACCCCCCCCCCTCCATTTCTGCCACTTTTAAACCAATGTTAGCATTTTCAATCCTTTTCACCACTTTTTCTGTCACTCTGCAATTTTTAACCAATTTCTGTGGCTTTTAAAATCCCATTTCTTCAACTTTTCCATTATTTTTGGTTACATTTAACCCATTTCATTTCTGATTAAAACAAGGATTTACATCTTTAAGATGACTATATACTATGGCCCAAATATTAATAGTAAACGTCCTGGATAACAGTGGATATTATTCAGATAAATAAATAAATGTGGTTATCACAGATTCATAGAACAATGGACCATCATTTTGCTGACTTTATGGATGGACCCTAAAAATCTTTATTCTCCCTTATACAGTAGATGGTCCTGTTTCCACATGACTGTTCTTCAATGTTCATGTCTGTGTTCAACCACCTTCAGTAACAGTGGGGGTCCTCTGGAACCTTTATTTTGGGGGTCACAGGCTGAAAAGTTTGAGAACCACTTGTTTAACCAGATCAAAACCAAGACATTACTTAGCATATTTTTACATTTTACAAGATATCAAATCAAAAGTCTCATTTTGTCTATAATAGCCTGATTAAATGAATAAATCACATCTCACTTCCTTCTCCTCTAATTGTGCTGCTGTAGATCTGCACAGACATCCGCCTGCTGGCCAACCTGAAGGAGATCGAGGAGCCCTTTGAGAAGGAGCAGATTGGTCCGTTGAGCTCATTCACAGTCATTCAGAGCATAGCTACCATCATAAGTCCAGAAACATGATGTTTAGATTTAGATAACTTTATATATCCCAAAGGGCAACTCAGTTTTTGCAGTCCACCAGGGCACACATACAGTCAAAACAGCAGACAAGACAACAATAAAAGTCAGTACATTGACAGATGTTCATTCCACATCAGTTTCTATCTACCATGTAGTTCAACATTCACAGGCTGAAAATAAATAAATAAATAATTCAAATCCTATCAGTCCATCAGACTCTTATCCAGGTTTAATAGCCTGATTTCAGAAAAAATAAAATATGTTGCATAAAGATTTGTTCTCCTACCTGCTGAACTCAAACCAACAAATAAAGGAAAATGTCAAAAGATTTTCAATAAAGGACTTGTAAAAATACCCAGCATTGTGTTCCAGACATTAAAAGACTCAAAAGATTCTTTGTTGACTTCACTTAGCAATACTTTCAGTGTTCAGATCAAACTTTAGCTGGGAATCAAACACAGTGCCTAAATACTTGGATGATTTAATGATATCAACATGTGTTTCTTCCTCTCCAGGCTCCAGTGCTATGCCGTACAAGAGGAACCCGATGCGGGCCGAGCGCTGCTGCAGCCTTGCTCGACACCTGGTGGCGCTGATGGCCGACCCGCTGCAGACGGCTGCTGTTCAGTGGCTGGAGAGGACGCTGGACGACAGTGCCAACAGGTGGGTCTGCTGCTCCACACTTTATCCCAGCAGGGGGCCATGGAAGTGTGATTGTAATCCGAGTGCCATATTATCAACATACATGTCAGTAATTAGAATAACGACCAACTGAGCATTGATACAGAAAAGAACAAATGGTTTTCTCTGTTTTTGCATATTTTTGTTGTCATTTAGTTTTTGAGTGATTTGATGAATTTGTTCTGTGGTTTTGTTGCCTTTTTGTAGATTTTTCAGTCATTTTATGTGTTTTTGAAGTTGTGAGAAATTTTGTTGTCATGTGTATTTTTCAGTAATTTCATTTGTTTTGTTGTCTGTTTATTTTCATATTTTTGTCACTGTGTGTATCTGGAGTCATTTTGTGTATTTTTGTGTTTGTTTTTGTTTTTTTTTTACTTGTCTGCACATGCTGTCAAAGATCAACACCACAGGAAGTGCAATCATTATGAGACATCAATGCATATTTTGTTATTGCAATAAAATACATTGATTTATTTTATTGCTCAAATGTGACCATCACCAGCCCTCCCTAAGGAAGGGTAAGAAATATTTTATTATAGGGAGGATATAAAAAGGGAGAGCAGTGCAGTGTTACACCTAAGTGGAGGGGGAGGGGGAAGGGGAGGGGAAAGGGAGCAGAAAGGGAGCAGGGAGGAGAGACTCAAGGCAGGAAATAGCAAAGGTGGGGAAGAATAGACTGTTTTGCAGTGAGGGTGAGATGTAAGGTTGTAGAATAAATTGTGCTTATTATGTTGTGTAATCCAGCCAGTATGGTGACAAGTGTGAAGCTTAGCTATAATGGTGGTGGCTGTGAACAGGGGGAATGAGTGAATGGTAGTACCTAAAGCAGGTATTTGGGATTAACGTGTCTAAGGTTAAGCCCAGTATGAGTTTTATCCCACATCCCAAGGCATGCCAGTGCATCGTATACCAGTATATGTGCAAAAAAAAAATGCTGCTGCAAGTCCTGGGTCCGCAGATGCAGCCAGGCCAGCAGAAAGAGCGGGGGCCAGGGAGCCCCAGGCAACCCCCCCCGCGGCCGAGCAACCCCCCAGATGCCCCCAAGATCCCAGGCCGAGAGGCAGCCACCGCCCCCACACGATGTGCCCCAGACAGCCCCCCCCCCACACACACCAAAGGGCCCAGTCACACCACAGAGCCTGGCTCACAGGGCCGCACCCGCAGGTATGGCAGGGCGCGGCCCGTACCACCCGCCCCGGAAGACCCCCGCCAGGACCGGCCCAGCCAGCCGGCCAGACCCGCCGGACCCAAAGGACACCACCGCAGGACAGGGAACCCCCACGGGCGAGCCTCCGGGCCAGACCTCCGCGGGGGGCACCCCCCCACCCCCCAGCCCACGAACAGGCCACAACCCAGCAAGACCGCGCAGCCCCAGACGGCACAAAGATAGCTGCCCAGGTCCCGCCCCCCACCGGACAGCGCAAGCCACGGGGCAATGCCCCCCCCGGCGCAAGAGCGACCGGCGGCCGCCACCACAGGAGAGAGGGACCCCAATGGCACACAACCGATGCGGAGCAGCAGCCCCCAGCCAAAGGCGCAGAACCCACCCACCCGCCAGCCCGCAGATAGCAGGACAGACCACCCTATTAAAAAAGGGTGGATGGAGGGGAGCGGTGCTCCCCATCCAGCCTATGTGTATATATGTGTATGTGGTGCAATAGCTCCGGAGGGTGAAAGTGGTGGTCCCACCCTCCGGGGGGTGGTGTGTTGAGGTGTAATTAAAAGCCAGCAGACCAACCACCCCGACGCGGATCCGCCAGGACAGGAGCCACCGGCCGCGCCCCCACACACACACACCCACCTAGCACGACCCAGGGGAGGCCCCAGCGTGGGCGAGGCCCCACAACTCACCCTTCTCTCCCCCCGAAGCTACACAAGCCGGCCCCTGCGATCCCCCAAGTGAGCCCCCAAGGAGGGGGCGGCCCGGCCCACCGCGCCAGCGGCACGCTCAACGAAGGCACGCCCCAGGGAACCAGGCCAAGGCGCCCAGACCGGCCGGCGGAGCAACCCACCGCACCACCCCGCCACTCAACAACCCAGGATGCAAGTGCCGCCCCCAAGAGCAGCCACCCCCATCCCGGACCCCCCCGTCCCGAAGCCACGAACCCCACCACCCCAGGCCCCCAGACGAGCCAATCCCCGAGCCACCCACCCAGCGCAGCAATGCCCGCCCCCCAAGCGAAGGCCACAGCCCCCCCACCAGCACCCCGGGCCGACAGGAGCCCCCCACGCCAAACCCAACGGGAGAGCTGGCGCCGAGCGAAGGCGGAGGAGGGGGGGAGGACAAGACAGGGGGACAGAGAGCAAGAGGAAAGAGTGGCAGAGAGACACGCAGGCCCCCGGCACCAAGGGCCACCCAGACGTGCACGAAGGAGGCAGGAGAGCAACACCAAACCGCCCAGGGTTCCACGAGAGCACCCGAAAGGGACGCACGCCCCCACAGAGGCACCCAAAACACCCCAGCAACCCACTCAAGCCACCCAGGTCAAGGCCACCCCACAAGCCCATGGAGGTCCAGGACTACAGTTAGATCAGTGTGTTAGTAAAGAGTGGTGCTGGCAGTTGCTTGCAGGCTAGATCATCAGGCTAAAAATGAAAAATCAAGATTCAATGCAATTAGAAAAGGAGTCCAACGCTCCTCAAAGCAGGTAATTTTATTTTTTCTGAGAGCAGACATCTTTTCCATGGAAATAAATTCTATGAGAAGTTTTCGCCATTGGTTTATGTTTAAGGATTTTTTATCTTTCCAATTCACTAATATTGTTTTTTTTTTTTGCTATGGCAAGTGTCTCAAGGATGGATTGTGATTGGTTTGCTGGAATATCAAGCATAGTCAGGTCTCCTAACAGACATAGATTTGGAGATAGAGGGATCCTGGAGTCCAAAATGGAGGACAGTTTTTCAGTGATTAGAAACAAAAACTGTTGAACTGGCGAACAAAGCCATACGGCATGTAAATATGAATCAGCTGTTCCCTGGGTGCACTGAGAGCAGATGTCTGTTGGGGAGAAGCCCATTTTATACATTTTCTGTTGGGTAATGTGGGATCTGTGGAGGACCTTGTATTGAATTAGCTGAAGATTTGTGTTTTTAGTCATCTTAAAGGTATTGCAGCAAATTTCTGTCCAGAAATCGGTGTTCGTGGTGATTGAGAGTTCAGCTTCCCATTTAGCGATTGGTAAGTGATTAGAGTTAGTGTTCAAGAGTGCTCTGTATATTTTTGAGAGTTTTTTTGTTTTTGTTGAGATATTTTTCATATATATGGCCAGTTCTGGAGGTTGCAAGGTGATTAAATCTATTGCCGTATTTTTCTTAATTGTCTCTGTTACTTGTAGGTATTGAAGAAAATTACTTTTATTTACATTAAATGTTTGGGTTAGATTGTTATATGTCCTGAGCTTATCATTTTCAAAGAGCTCTTGGAGATGAATAATTCCGCTATCTTCCCATGTTTTTAGATAAAGCAGTGTTTTTCTGTTTCTAAAGTCAGGGTTGTGCCAGATTGGAGACAGCATGTTAGTTTTTAATTGAACATTTGTAATGTCCAGGGCTTTCCACCACGCAGTCAGGGTGGAGGCAATCAGTGGGTTTTTAAAGCAGTTATGACATTTGAGGGTCAGGGAGATCAGAGAGTTTAATATGTTTGCAGTCTAGCTGTTCTATTTCTAGCCAGGTGTTGTGGTATTCTTTTGGTTTTAGCCATTCTGTTAAATATAGAATTTGGTTTGCTAGGTAATAATGAATGAAATTAGGGGCTTCCAACCCACCCTCGCTTTTATTTTTTTGAAGAGTTGAAAGGCTTATTTTGGGTTTTTTATTTCTAGAATATAATTTTGTAATTGCAGAATCTAATCTTTTGAACCATTGCGTTGGTGGTTTCAGTGGATCATAGAGAACAGATAGTTTATTTTAGGTAATATTTTCATTTTAACTGAGGCTATTCTGCCAAGGAGTGAGATGGGAAGATTGTTCCATCTCCGCAGGTCTTCTGTGACTTTATCCAACAGTAGGTCTAGGTTCAGTTTAATTAATTCATTTAGGTTTGGTGATATATTTATCCCTAGATATTTAATTCTATTTGTGGGGGAGGGGTACTGTGGGTTTTGGGTTGCTGGGTTCCATTAATTTTTCGTTAAAGGAAGGATTGAAGATTTTGACCAGTTAATGGAATAGTCTGATAGTTTAGAGAAGCTGTTTATTAGTTTAAATAATTCTTCTAATGAGGATTGGGGTTCTTCCAAATAGAGTAAAATATCATCCGCATAAAGATTAATTTTGTGTTCTGAGATGGATGAGTGGATTCCTTTAATAACAAGAGTTCTGACGAACAGCTGCTGCGAGAGGTTCAACAAATATTACAAAAAGCAAAGGTGAGAGTGGGCAACCTTGTCTCGTTCCCCTCTGCAGTGTGAAGCTTTGGGATGTTATTTTGTTTGTGGTTACTGAGGCCTTAGGTTTAGAGTATAGGGTGGAGATCCATTGTATGAATGATTCTCCAAAGCCAAATTTGCCAAGGACAGCAAGGAGGAATGACCAGTTGACTCTATCAAATGCTTTTTCTGCATTTAGTGACAAGATTATTGTTTTCTTTTTAGAGTTCTGTGCCATGTTGATCAAATTAAACAGCCTTCTAACATTGTCTGTGGAGTGTCTATTTTTAATAAATCCTGTCGGGTCTTGGTATATAATTGACTGTACTACTTTCTCTAACCTGGAAGTGAGCGCTTTGGAAATAATTTTTATGTCTGTGTTAATAAGTGAGATGGGACGGTAACTTGAGGGTAACATGGGGTTTTTGTCTGGTTTAAGTAGTAATTTAATGTTTGCTGTATTCATGTGACCTCCTACATAACCTTTATTTTTAATCTCTGTTACTATTCTGAAAAAGAGCGGAGCGAGCATTGACCAGAAATGTTTTAGGAATTCAGCAGGGAACCCATCTGGACCTGGTGCTTTGCCTGTTGACATGCTATCCAAAGCATTTTGTAGTTCTTGTAAGGTTAATGGTGAGTCTAAAGTGGTTTTCTGCTCTATGGTGAGCTGTGGTAGGTTTAAGTTATTGAGGAAGGTTTTCATATCTTTAGGATCAGGGTTTAAGTTTGATGAGTATAGGTTTTGATAGTAATCATGAAAAACCTTATTAATGTCCTGAGGTAAGTTTAAAGTTTGACCTGAATTTATCAGAAATTGCCGCTATGAAATAGTTTTCTTTGTTGTGTTTAAGCTGATTTCCTAAATATTTGCCTGATTTATTGTTGTAGTCAAAGTTTTTGTATCGTAATTGCTGTAAAATAAAATCCGTTTTTTTAGATAAAATTATGTCCAGATTAAGTTTTGTATTTTGGAGTTTTTTCCATAAAAGTTCAGACGGGTTAGCTGCGTATTCTTCCGTAAGTTTCTTAATTTTTTCTTCAATCGTTTTTTCTGCTATCTGTTCTTCTTTTTTCTTATAAGAAGAGTATGATATAATCTTCCCTCTGATGACAGCCTTGCCGGTTTCCCAGAGTAAGGACGGTGACACTTCCAGAGAATCGTTTGTTAATAGAAAGTCCTCCCATTCTTTTCTTATCATTTTACCAAATTCACTGTCATTAAGTAATGAAGTATTAAAGCGCCATAGAGAGGATAATTTCTGATTAGAGTCACACTTCAGGGTGAGGGATATGATATGATCGCTAATGCTTTTAGGATGTATTTTAGAGGAAATCTTATGTGCTATGGATTTATTTGAGAGAAAAAAGTCAATTCGGGAGAAGCATTTATGCACAGGGGAGAAGGTGAATTCTTTTTTGGTTGGATTGTTCAGTCTCCATACGTCACCTATTCCAAGATCATCCATGTAATTCATTAATACTTTAGCAGATCGAGACGGTTTTGTATTTGGGCACTTACTGGATCTGTCTAATGATGTGTTGAGTGTCAGATTGAAGTCACCTCCGATGATTACAGATGAATCTGCAGATAGGTCCGATAACTCCGAAAAAACTTTATGGAAGAATTCAGGGTCGTCGTTATTGGGGGCATAGAGGTTTAGAATTGTGAAACATTTATTATAGATTACCACTTTGATAATAATATATCTACCCTCTGGGTCTATGATGGAGTTGATTATGTTAAAGAGCAACCTTTTGTTGAAAAGAACCGAGACTCCTCTTTGCCTGGAATTGAAACACGAATTATATATTTTGTTAAAATTTGAGTCTGTCAGAGATTTTTCTTCTGATTTAAGTAAGTGAGTTTCTTGAAAGAAAACAATGTCTGCATTTAATACATAATCAAATATCTTGATCTTTTTAGCCTGCGAGCGAATGCCACGTACATTCCAAGATGTTACTGTAAACTGAGACATGGAAAGGAGTGCGGTTTAGTCCTTACGAATGTGAGCATAACCAAGAGTCTGTGAGCATTTGTGCACAGCTGTGTCGTGATAGACTTCGATGCAAGAAAGAAAGAGAAGAAATGCTTATCATGCGATACCACCACAGGTTAAGGGGCTGGGTTGAGAAGGTTAGTGAGAAGCATAAACATACAACAACAACAACCAGTACCAAAAGAATTAAACACGCAACGGGTAATTATATAAAGCGTAGGAAGTGGGGGGGTATTGAGTGGATGTGAAAGAAAAAAAAAGGTTAGGGGTTGGAGATGAAAGAGGTGACATGGGGGTAGAGAGTGTCCTGTGAAACTGTACGAGCCTATACGTGTTTACCAACATCTGAGCAAGCATACACACACACTTAGTATATATACACATATCCATGATTGTATTTTTTTTTATCTTTTGAATTATTTCAATTATTTTAGATATATATATATATATATATATATATATATATATATATATATATATATATATATACATACATTTTTAATTATTATTGTTTATATTGTTTATATTTCATTTTTTATTTGTTTTTTTTTTTTTTTAATTTTGTTAACATACATATTTAGATATACATACACATAGAATACATATATACACACACACACACACACACACACACACACACACACACACACACACACACACACACACACACACACACACATTTTACCTTTTAAATAGTGCTACCTTAACTACACCATGAGTGGAGAATTATCCTTTCAATATTAACTCATAAATCATCTGTTTTTTTTTTTTTATATGTTTTATTTTAATTTTCTTAGTAGAGCCAGGGGTGATGTTAGAATCCCTAAACAGTTGGCTATCAATGTAAAGCTTGTCTACGACCAGTTTGGAATTACGGCCTCCCTGTCGGTTTTCTTTGAAGATGGGATATAAGGTTTTTCGGCGTTCATTTATTTCTCGAGGGAATTGATCATTCATGCCGAATTGCGTACCTTTAAGTTCCCTACCTTTACTTTTAACCTGGATTTTCTGTTGAAAGTGTTCAAATTTGGCAATGATAGGGCGTGGGTGGTTACCTCTGCGTGGACCGAGACGATGGACACGGTGAAAGGTGATGTTTTTCACGGTTTCTGCTGGGATTTTAAGCGCAGACGACATGAAGTTTTTCAGCAGAGCCTCTGGGTCGTTGTTGGGGGTTTTTGGAATACCTGAGAATATTACGTTGTCTCGCATACTGTGAGATTGGATATCCAGGACTGTCTCTTTAAGAAGCTTGTTTTTATTTTTCAGCTCTTTTACCTCCGTGGTAACCGCAGATAAAACCAAATGGATGTCTTGATTGACTTTCTGTAAGTCCTGAATTTGTTGGTATGCAAATTCCAGGCTGGTTTTCATTTCCTGAAAATCTTGGTGCAGCAAGTCGACCACACCCAGCCTCTTATTGATGGATTTTAGGACCTCGGTGTGGGATTCTGCCTCCAGATCTGACGTGTCTGTTGATGTTGATTCATTTTTTTGACGTTTTGCGGACTTACCTGATGTGCTCGCGGCTTTCGGTCCGGATTCCATTACGTACTCGGCGTAATATCGGTCGATGAAGTCTTCGAGGTCCTCCACTCTGGCTGGTGAGAGGGCGCGTGGTCGGCTCTTGTTTGTTGCGTGGATTTAACGGTATGAAGTGTTAATATGTGCAAATAAACAAAGTTGGTATGCTAGTCAAGGCAGCAAGCCGCCATGTTGAATTTTCACAGACTGTCACGTGACTCTCAGAACATCTCGCGTGACTTACCGTGCCTTACCTCTCTCTGTGTATTTTTTGTTGTCATTTAGGGCCTTTTATGATTTTTAATGAATTCATTGGTAAATCCCTTGGTAAAATAAGTATTTGATCACCTACAAACAAGCAAGATTTCTGGCTCTCACAGACCTGTGGCTCCTCTGTCCTCCACTCGTTACCTGTATTAATGGAACCTGTTTGAACTGGTTATCAGTATAAAAGACACCTGTCCACAACCTCAAACAGTCACACTCCAAATTCCACCTTGGCCAAGACCAAAGAGCTGTCAAAGGACACCAGAAACAAAATTGTAGACCTGCACCAGGCTGGGAAGACTGAATCTGCAGCTTGGTGTGAAGAAATCAACTGTGGGAGCATTTATTAGAAAATGGGAGACATACAAGACCATTGATAATCTCCCTCAATCTGGGGCTCTACGCAAGATCTCTCCCCGTGGGGTCAAAATAATCACAAGAACGGTTAGCAGAAATCCCAGAACTACATGGGGGGACCTCGTGAATGACCTGCAGAGAGCTGGGACCAAAGTAACAAAGGCTACCATCAGTAACACACTAAGCTGCCAGGGACTCAAATCCTGCAGTGCCAGACGTGTCCACCTGCTTAAGCCAGTACATATCCAGGCCCGTCTGAAGTTTGCTAGAGAACATTTGGATGATCCAGAAGACGATTGGGTGAATGTCATATGGTCAGATGAAACCAAAATAGAACTTTTTGGTAAAAACTCAACTCGTCGTGTTTGGAGGGGAAAGAACACCATACCTACTGTAAAGCACGGGGGGGTAACATCACCTACATTAGTCAGCTAATAAAGGCTGCGTACTTCGGACAGAAGGAGCGGTGTATCAGTCTGTTTACAGTAAAAAGTGACCATAAAAAAGCTGGAAATGGACTGATAGGCAGAACACACTGGAATAGTGAGGCTACACGGAAATCTCCATTAAAGCAAACAGGACTATAACAGCCCGCCTACCTGCCCGTTCTGATTGGCCGAGTCATCTGAAGTGCACCCTCATCAGCTAATAGGATGCGGCCTGTGTGACGTTGTGGCCAATGTATGGATATGTCTTGGAAAATTGCTACATTATTGGAATGCGGTCAATACAGCTGTTACGCTTTATAGTTCAGGGATTATGGTATATAATCTCTCTGATTTAAGCATTAATGCTCAATTCCTGCATTCGTTTCTTCCTGCTGTTTCTGCAGCAACAGTGTTGTTTTTGGCCTGAATTGTTGATTTTTATTCTTCATATTTTTAAAGAATTTTTCCTCAATTGTGACGTTAGTCTTCACAGTTTATCTGTGATTGTGATTGGTCTTACGCTGCAATCACCACCCATTTCACTAGAGTGCGCCAGGCTGAAGTCACCTGTCTTAACTGAACGTATTTATATCCCACTTCATAGTACAGCTGCTTTCTGACATAGAATGTTTGGTGAAGCTAACAGATATCCCGGATGTACTTATCCAGCTAGTACATGCTCTTTATATATTTTGTCTTTTGTCTTTTTTGGGAGTCATTTCTCTGAATACTGTTTTTTTTGTGTATTTTGTGTACTTTAGAAGTTTTGAGTAATTTTGTGTTTTGTTTCTGTCGTCTATTTGTATATTTTTGTTGTCTTTTCTTAATCTGCTTTTGCTTTTCAGTTATTCCTAAATCCGACTCACACGTTCACTCTTAACTTCGTTGTACAGGAGGATCTCCCTCCCCGAGTCTTTCCTCACTGCTGACATCATCCTCAGCACCTTGCAGAATATCACAGAAGGTCTGGTGGTTTACCCAAAAGTCATTGAGAGGCACATCCGCCACGAGCTGCCCTTTATGGCCACGGAGAACATCATCATGGCCATGGTGAAGGCTGGAGGAAACAGACAGGTGAGGAGAGACAGGTGTGGGTGACGTGATGAAATCTGAGCGATAGAAACACCTAATCATGCTTTTTGTTCCATAAGCAGCTTCTAAATCACGTCTTCCTCCTCCTAGCAAAGGTTACATACAAGAGTCTCAGTTGAGCTGTTTTTGTCATTTTGCTCAAGTACTTTTTGAGGTTTTCAGATTATACTTCCTTCTTATTAACGTGTCTTAGAAATTGTAGAGAAAGAAAATGGTTTGATATTAAAAGGTTGTCTTTAAATAGTGGTAAAACTAAATTTATGATTTTTTTTTTTTGGTTTTGATTTTGTTTTCCACCAGGTAAAGCAGTCACGAAATCAAAAGGCTTTGTATATATTGTGTAACTCGCTGATTGTTCCGCATCTGACTTGTTGTATAATTGTACTGATGTGTGGGACAGTGCTTGTAAATCATGCACAATTTTTCCTTCACAGAAACAAGCACTGAGAATTATTAGTGGAAGTGGATACAGGGAACATACAAACCCAATATTTATACAGCAAAAAATCTTAAAAATTGCTAATTTGGTAGAATACAACATTTTAAAAACCATGTGCAAGAGTCATTTAAAAAACTTAGACTCACGTGCAAAAGTAATTGTAACGAAAAACCCAAATTAACTCACTCAGTGCCATTGACGAGATAACTCGTCATTTGCCTTTTTTTCTCGGGGATTACTGGAAAACACCCTGGTGGAGGTCCCTCATCAATATCTAAGCTGTGGGGTGATGTAGTGACCAACTGTGCCCAGAGGGTGGCAGCAGTGCACCTTTAGATGAGAGATTGGCCACTGATGCTACCATTAGCTGGGGAGGAGAAGCAGGAACAAGAGAGATTATGGCGCTACAGAGTGATATTGTGACGTATCCAGCAGCTCACAGCTCCACATACTAACACAGAACATGTGTGGACCTGAGTGGATTATTGATAATGTTGAGATGGTGAGATAAAACCATCAACTAACAGGGCCAAACGGGTCATCGCTGCGTGTCGGGGGGGGGGGTACAAAATACCCCCAGCCTGTGAGCCAGATAGCAAAATAATAGGTGACATGTAGGAGGTAGCAGCGCACATTTGGATGGGAGATCATCCATGCTCAGCAGAGCTCAGAGGAAGAGGAGGAAAGGTGTTTATGAGACAGAAAATGGCGCTACGTACAAAGTTGACGTTCCCCGCAGTGCACACTCGACCAGAGCATGTGTGGAACTCATGGATAATGTGGCGACGGTGAGATAAAACCATAAAAAAAAACTGGGAATGCAGTGACACTCTGTATGTCCGGGAGGAAGAGGAAGTTGCGCGTGTGCAGACTGACGGGAGAGAAAGTTGGAGGAAAGCCAAAATACAGTAAGAATGCCATTAAACTCAGACCCAGATAGATAAATAATAATAATTTTGCCATCAAATGCCCAGTCTCAATGTTTTTTTTTTTGTTTTATAAAAAGAAACAATGTTCAGATGTTAGAGTTGTCACTAAAGCAAAAAAAATAGCTTTAAAGTCACTGACAGGGTTTTGTTAGAAAAAGCTTTTTGCTCTGAAACTGAAGATTTGTATAAAACTTGCTCTATTCAACGGCTGATTACAAAAGAATGAAACGAGCCAGAAACAAATAGTAGAAAGTAGAAGTAGAGGCTTCAATCTTTCAGAATGCGGTGTCAGATTTCAGATAGTCATAGTAGAAATTAATATGTAGGTCTTTAAAAATCAGTCAAAATGCTCAAAAACGGCTGGCACTGAGGGGGGTAGAACATCTGAAAATGGGTGGCACTGAATGAGTTAAGAACAGTGACAAAAGAGAGGTGCTTTTCAGTTCACGGGTCAAACTCTGGAACAATCTAAATGATGACAACAAATCATCAAGATCCTTTAATATGTTTAAAAAGAATGTGAAATGTATTGTGTTGCAGAAGTGTAACTGTTCATCTCAAATGAGATGTAACACTGACTGTGTTGCAGTTTTGTTTCGTTTAAATGTCCAGTAATATGCTATTTTTCTCCCATCTTCATTTGTTCTAAGAACCCCAAAAACATAGTATTTTAGGTATATTTTCCAAAACTCGCCTGTTTTCCAGAGTTTTAGCCTCTGAAAAGTCACTTTCTGAGCAATTCTAAAAACAGGCACACTCATTGTTTTCAGCCAAAAAACTGCACATTACAGTACAACACATGGTTATTTATCACAGCAGGAGCTGAGTCATTCAGCTTTTTCAAACACTTACCTGAGTGTTAAGCTGTTAAGTCACTTTCTCCTCCTCCTCATCTCTATTAACTACAGGAATAGTTCATTTAAAGTGATAATCATTTGTTTTGTCCAACTGCTACGTCGCATTGGGTCACAACCATGTCAGATCAAGTCAAAGGCAAGGCGCTATAATGGATACTAAAAATGAAACTGCTCCCCAGGCGATACACCGTGGCTGCCTACTGCTCCTCAGGGAGGGGTTAAATACAGAGAACACATTTAGTGTATGTAGACTGACATATATGACAAAGTATAATGTACAGTATGTTCTATATTAAACTGCAGTGTTTATTTTACCTCTGAGGTAGTTTGGGAGGGAGAAACTCACATTTTTATACGGTAGGAGGAGCCAGGATTGTCTGGAGGAGGAGTTTCCGCTAGGTGACGTCAACGCTAGAAAAATCCAACTTGCCCATTTGGAGCCGACTTTTTACAAAATGTGGAATAAAAAGGGAGCGACGAAACAGAACTTTTTCAACTTTGGCCCTCTATAATGACTTGTGGATCCGCGTCGGGGGTGGTTGGTCTGCTGGTTGGGTGCGCCGAGCCCCGTGGGCGCTGTGCCGGGGCGGGGGTTCCCCGGGGGTGGGTCTTTGGTTGGGGCGTCTTGGGGCGCGTTCTCCTGCCGTCCGCCCGGGAACTGGCTGCCGTTCGGTGTGGCGCCGCGCTGCCTTTGGCGGAGTGGGGCGGGTGGCCTTGGGCCCGCCGTCCTCCAGACTGTGCTGGCGTTGGGGGGGGGTCTCGTGTCAGTGCGTGTGTGGCCGGGGGTGGCCTTCGTGGGGAGGGGGGGCTCTGCTGGTGGCACTTGGTGTGGGTTGGCGGGACCTGGCTGGGGGTGCTTGGGTTCGCCCGCTTGCCAGTTGGTGGGTGGCGGGATGGCCCTGTTTGTGCAGCTGATGATGTCCTCTCTTGTCGGGGGGGCCGGGGCCACCTCCCTGTAAAGGGCATTGTATTGTGGTGCCCTGCAGGCCTGTGCTGGCCCTGATGCGGGCGCGGGCTTCTCTCTTGCCCGGCCGCTCCCTGTTGCGGTGGGGGGGTCGCTTCGGGCTAGTGTGCAGCGGGGGAAGCCCCCTGGGATGCTGGGGGGTGTGGCTGGTGCCTGGCCACGTCTGGGGGGTGGGGGTGCCGCCGTGCCCCGTGGGGCCGATGTGGTCTGGGGGGTGTCGCGGGGTGGGTCTCCGGCCGTGCTGCTCGGCGCGTCCCTGGGGTCCGCTCTGCCGCGTGCCCGTCTGCGCCATCTACCCTCTCCGGTGGCCCGCCTTGTGGACGGGCCAGGCTCGCACCAGACAGGCCTCCTAAAATGTACACCTCACTTCACTCCCAGCTGGTCTGGCTCACTCACTTGGTGCACCACACACCCATACCAACCCTTGGGGGGCTGGATGGTGGGGCTGAGGGTGGAGGGTGCCGCTGCCTGTGCTACGGAGTAGTGGCGCAGGGGCGGCATTCCCACCTCAAATTGCCCATTGCCCTACCAATCCCTCCAATTTTAATCGCACCTCAACACACCACCCCTCGGAGGGTCCGACTACCTCTTCCACCCTCCGGATCTATTTGCACCACATACACATACAGTTGTGTGCGAAAGTCAGGGCACCCCTTTAAAAACAGCATATTTTATATATTTAAAAAGTTATATTCATATTTACTGTCTCTCTGGTATATGGGAAAAAAAGACAATATTGTCAGGAAACATTAATGCATAGTTACATTTTATTTTATAAATTGAACAAAATTACAAAAATGAAAAACATAATTTTGGCATGTGCAAAAGTCGGGGCACCCTACAGCATCAGTACCTTCAGTACTTAGTAACACCCCCTCTGGCAGATATCACAGCTTGTAAACGCTTCTTATAGCCAACAACAAGTCTCTGGATTCTATTATTTGGGATTTTTCCCCATTCTTCCTTGCAAAAGGCTTCCAGTTCTGCAATATTCCTAGGACGTCTTGCATGCACAGCTCTTTTAAGATCTACCCACAGATTTTCGATAATGTTTAAGTCGGGAGACTGTGAAGGCCATTCCAAAACCTTCAGCTTGCGTTTCTTGAAGTAGTCCATGGTGGATTTGGAGGTATGTTTAGGATCATTATCCTGTTGTAGAAGCCATCCTCTTTTCAGCTTTAGCTTTTTTACAGATGCTGTGATATTTGCCTCCAGAATTTGCTGGTATTTAATTGAATCCATTCTTCCCTCCACCCGAGCAATGTTTCCTGTCCCACTGGCTGCAACACAACCCCAAAGCATGATGGATCCACCCCCATATTTAACAGTTGGCAAGGTGTTCTTTTCATGAAATGCTGCTCCTTTTTTTCTCCAAACATACCTTTGCTTATTGTGGCCAAAGAGTTCTATTTTAACTTCATCAGTCCACAGCACTTGCTTCCAAAAATCATCAGGCTTCTGTAGATGTTCTGTTGCATATTTTTGACATTGTATTTTATGATGAGGTCGTAGATAAGGTTTTTTTCTACAGACTCTTCCATGAAGGTCTTGTTTGTGCAAGTATCGGCGCACAGTGGAAGGGTGCACCACCACTCCTGAGTCTGCTAAATCTTCCTGGAGGTCTTTTGAAGTCAAATGTGGGTTTTGGTTTACCTTTCTGACCAGACTACGAGCTGTTCGCTCCGAGAGTTTCCTTGGTCTTCCAGATCTCTTCTTGACCTCCACAGTTCCCCTCACCTGCCATCTCTTAATTATGCCTCGCACTGTGGAAACTGCAAGCTGAAAACGCTTTGCTATCTTCTTGTAGCCCTCCCCGGCATTGTGGGCATCAATTACTTTCATTTTTTCTGTCTTACACAGCTTCTTAGAGGAACCCATGGTTGCTGAGTGTTTGTACAAGGTTTGTGGAGTCGCCGTATTTAAGAAACCCTCAAATTGGCACCAGCTGGCACTCCCTAATGACAATTGTTGACACATGCTTCAGGACCAATGAGCTGGTAGAGGTCTGAGCTTGTAAAAAGAATCTGACACTTTGAAACTCTCAGGGTGCCCCGACTTTTGCACATGCCAAAATTATGTTTTTCATTTTTGTAATTTTGTTCAATTTATAAAATAAAATGTAACTATGCATTAATGTTTCCTGACAATATTGTCTTTTTTTCACATATACCAGAGAGACAGTAAATATGAATATAACTTTTTAAATATATAAAATATGCTGTTTTTAATGGGGTGCCCTGACTTTCGCACACAACTGTATATACATAAAGGTTGGACGGGGAACACCGCTCCCCTCCTTCCCCTTTCTTTTAATTGCACCTCATACATTCACTAATCACACACATTCACACAGGGGATAGGGAAGTGCCTCTCCATTGGGGAATGGAGAGGCACCATAACAGGAAGGTGGGTAGGATCACATATTTGGGCCTGTCGGGTGGGGGCCTGATCCCTCTGTTGATGGCTGGGCCATTGTGTAGAATACAAATACATAAGGATGGTGCGGTCGGGCATGGTGGAGCGGTGGGTCTCGGGAGGCGTGGGGGGTGCTGCTGGGGGCTCTCTTCGCGGGGTCTCTCCGGGCGTTGTTGACCCGGCGGTGAGTGGGGGTGCCTCTTCCCTATGGGTGTGGCTTGGTCCTTGTCTCGTCTCCTGGTCGCCTTGGGGGCTGTCCTCGGTGTGTGCGGACCCGGGGCGGCCTGCCTCGCCGGTGTGGGGGGTGGGAGTGCTGAGGGGTGCTGGCGTCTGTAGCGGGGTTGCTTGGCGCTTCGAGATGATGCTGTTTGCTGGGAGGCGGCGCTAGCTGTTCCGGTGGTTGCGGTTGCCGTCGGCTGCCTGGTAGGTCTGTCCTGCTTTCTGCGGATCGGTGGGTGGGTTCGGTGCGCCCTTAGTTGGGGACTGCTGTTCCGCACTGGGTGGGTGCCATTGGAGTGCCTCCTTCCTGCGGTGGCGGCCGCCAGTCGCTCGCGTGCCGGTGGGTGGCATTGCCTTGTGGCTTGCGCTGTCCGGTGGGTGGTGGGGCCTGGGCTACTGTCCTTGCGCCGTCTGGGGCTGTGCTCCCCGGGGGGCTTCACCCGGGGTCTCGCCCTTGTCGGTGGGGGGGGTTGGGGGCGGTGGCGGAGTGCGCTGGCTCCTTGGCTTCTAGGTGCTTTCTCGGGTGTGTATGTGGGGAGCGGTGGCTGTCTCTTGGCTTGGTTTCTTGGGGGCGTCTGGGGGGCTGCTTGGCCGGGGGGGATTTGCCTGAGCTACCTGGACCCCGCTCTTTCTGTTATTCTGGCTGCGTCCTCGAGTCCGGGGCAGTGCTTGGGGTTACAGTGGCAGTTTCTTGCACATACTTTGGTTTACGATGCACTAGCATGCCTTGGACTTGTAGTGGGCTTAACTTTAGACACGTTGATCCCAAATACCTACTTTACAGTAATCAACTCTTCCCCACCCTTCTATTTCTCTTCCTTGAATCGCTCCTCCCTGCTCTCCCTTTTTATATTCTCCTTTTAATAAAGTGTTTCTTACTCTTCCTTAGGGAGGGCTGGTGATGGTCACAATAATGCAATAAAATAATGCAATTTATTTAATTACAAAAACAAAACAAAATGCATTGCTGTCTAAAAAAGATTGCACTTGTAGTGTTGACCTTTGACAGTATGTCCAGACAGAAAAACAAAAAAAACCCAAAGTTTTTTACTTCTTTCTGCTCCTTTTCATTTATCTTTTCTTTTTTTTTTCAATGTGGAGGAGAAAAAAATTACTTTTAATGTCTTAAATGAAATAAATAAACAAAAAACAAGGTTGATATCTTTAGATTATTGTAAACTTTTCAGGACTGCCACGAGAAGATCCGAGTCCTGTCTCAGGAGGCAGCGGCTGTGGTCAAACAGGAGGGCGGTGACAACGACCTGCTGGCCCGGGTGAAGAGAGACCCCTACTTCACACCTATCCTCGGACAACTGGACGACCTCCTAGACCCAACAACTTTCATTGGCCGAGCTCCACAGCAGGTGGGACACGGGGATAGGGGTGGCTCGGGGGGTAGATACTGCTCGTGGGCGACTTCTGCATCCTGGGTTGCTGGGTAGTGGGGGGTTGCTGTGGGTTGCTCCACCGGCTTGTCTGGGTGCTTTGGCTTTGTTCCATGGGGTACACCTTTACCGGGGCTGTCGCTGTGAACGGTGTTGTATCGTGGGGCTGTGCAGGCCTGTGCTGGTCCTGGTATGTGCACGGGTTTCAATGTTGCGCGGTCACTCCTCGTAACTGGGCAGGCCACGGGGGGTGTTGGTGGATGCTTCTTCATGGGGTCTCTCCAGGCCGTGTTTGTCTTGCGGGGTGTGGGGGTGCCTGTCCTCTTCGGGTGTGGTTGGGTGCTGGCCTCATGTCTTGGGGGTGGTCCCTGCGGTGTGTGGGGCTTACTCGGGTGTGTATGTAGGGGCAGTGGCTGCCTCTTGGCCTGGGTTCTCTGGGGGGACTACTTATCACCAGACTGACTGAACTGATTACACAACACAATAAGCACAATATACACAACTATTACATCACATTTCACTCTTACCACCCCTTCCATTTTCCTACCCTAACTCCTTCTTCCCTGTTCCCTTCCCCCTCACCTAGGTGTAACACTGCCCTCTCAATTTAAAAAAGTGTTTCTTACCCTTCATTAGGGAGGGCTGTTATGGTCACAATTATGCAATAGAATAAATTAATTCATTTAATTGCATTGTTTCCTCTACAAATGAAGCTCTAACTCCAGCTGTGCTGCTTTTCTGCAGGTTTCCAGGTTCCTGTCAGAAGAAGTTCACCCCCTGCTGGAGCCATACAAGGCCAAGTTGAACGTGAAGATCGACCTGGAGCTGTAAAACAAACAAACAAACACACACACACACACACACACACACACACACACACACACACACACACACACACACACACACACACACACACAGACACACACAGACACACACACACACACACAGACACACACACACACACACACAGCGCTCGTTACATCAAGGTGCTTGGATGTGGTACCTGCGACATCATACCTCAGAATTAAATTTAAAAAAGAACCTACTGAACATTTGCTTTTTACTGAGTGCTTATTTGTGGTTTAATTGTAATTGATAATTACAATTACAATTAAAATGTATTTTATTTTACAAATAATTAACAAAAATTTCAGTTTAATGCGAGCTAGTTCTATGTACAGTTTCTACAGATATGTAGTTAACAATTAATAAAATGTTTCATATCAAGCTTTCCCACATTTTACTATTAACATTTATTTTTAATTTAGATGTACACTGACACAAAAAAGACCCAGATGTCCACACATTAATATTAAAACCTATATTTTCATTCATTAGGAAGCCTAACAAGGTACCCAATAGATATTATAGATATATGTTTTTAGTGTATTTTACAGCTGATATAGGACCAGTTATCATTAGAGATGCTAACAGAAAGCTAACACAAGAGGAAGGTTAACTTTTATTAGGTTATTTATTTCAGGCTTAGCAATTATGATTAATTGTAGTTGTAAACTTTAGTAATTGAGAATGTAATTGTAATTGACTTTCTGATTCAAAAAATAATTGTAATTGGAAAAAATGCTGGTAACTGATATCATGATTAAATTTTAATTGAACATGGATAATTGAAAAATATTATTGATCCCAACCCTGGCTGTGTGAGTTTGTAAACCATTTGAGAGACTGGGTCTATTATGTAAAAGCATGTTGGTGCACAGTGTTCTTTTTACTTAAGTACAAGCAAATCATTCATAAAATACCTAAAGTAAAAGTTACTCTTTCCTTTCACTCCCCACTTTTATTTTTGGTAATAGATTTAATCTCATGCATAAACTTAAAAGGAAGAGACAAAATCTTGTGCAATTGGAACTTAATTAATTTCCCACAAAGACATCTGTATAAAATAAAGTTTAGCAAAATGTACAATTCTAAAAAGAATAACAAATCAAATTCAAAATGCAAAAATTCTCAGGCTCTAAGTATAACATAACAACATAACGGGTAGAAACCACAACCTGAACCACAGAAAGTGGTAAAATAACCAGCATTCAATGCGGTGCATTATGTTTAATCTGATTGGTCAGCTATCATGTGATGTATTTGATGTCTGGTCATGTCATTTTTTTTTTGTAAATTTCACAATGTCCGTTGATCATTTTAAAACAAAAAAAATATATTTACTCAGTAATGGTCGGGTCTATAAATGTAATGAAATAATTATTTTAAAACGTACTTAAGTACAAGTAAAATCACTGATTTAGAAATATATATAAAAAAAAAATCAAAATATATCAAAAAAGTGCAAGTACCCATAAAAGCAACTTCATTACAGTAACGTGAGTACTTGTAATCCATTACTTTCACCTCTGATGGTCACTGAAGATCAATATGAATTTACAAACACATGGTGGCTTTGATTTGATTAGACATCTGTTAATTCTCCCTTTGGAGTAACTTAAGAATTCATCAGTTATTCAAATATTTGGTGTGTTTTTCCTTTATTATCTTACCCAGAATAATTACTCTGATTTTTCAGTGCTGTTTTTGCTATGGCCATTCTGGTGGGGCCTTACTAGGTTAACGGAAGAAAATCTGGTGCAATCCAAACATATCATTCTATATAATAATAACAAAAGTTCTTTTCTAGAACTAGACACTTTACAGGTTAAAACAACAACAGCAAATAAAGTGTTGAAAACAAAGAAATATAAATCAGAAAAAAGAAAGAACATCAGTAAAAAAAAAAAAAAAAAAAGGCAGGAAACAGGGATATATGAGTAGATAGTTAAATGTTATGTGACGAGGAGATCACAATACATTTGATGGCAAAATCCAAGCTCAATAACACCGTCAAGAATCACACAACAATCCGACCTAATAACGGTCTATTACCATATCAACACCACCACCAAAGAACAGTGGTAAAGCTCTCCCAACATCAAATACTTAATAGTCAAACATCATGACAATACCAACACAATGTAGAACTCACAGGGTAAACAACACAGTCAATATATGACAAGCTCGAGATGACTAGTACCCGCCTTACATCAAATGGACCAATAGGAAAGTGTCTGGGGCCCTGGATGTCAGGCCCCACTGGACAAGTTTAAATGTGCGCTGAGCACGCGCAGCAGTGTATTGTTACTTCTGGAGCAGTTAAGACACGCCCACTCAGACAGCTGGTCAGTGCTGGCAGTGACGGAGCGCTACCTGTTCAACTATTACACACAGCACAGCCCATAAGCGCGCACACATACACACACACGTTTGTGCACACGCAGACAGACGGGAATACACACATGATGTCTGTACATACACACATAGCTTAATGAATCGTCTGATTAGCGCATAATCTGCTCTTTATAGAAACTCAGAATCAAAACATCCATACATACACTGTACATATAGCGGCTGTTTCACACAGAACACAGTGGACTTCCTCATTGAGGCTGTCAATCAATGTTCACTGAGGGCTGTGATTGGAGGAAATCCTTCTCCCTCCTTGCAGCTTTTATAGGAGGGGCGGGGCCAACAGTTACAGTTGGTGATGCATGATGGTCCAAATAATCCGTCTCAACTAATTGTAAAATGTAATTGTACCCTTAGAGGCCGGTATATCTGACATTTGACAACAAAATATGCTAAATTAAAATACTTAAAATGTTAAAAGTTGGACTAGAATCAATCAACAGCACTACTTAATACACAAATACATATGTATTCAGCAGAAAAAAAGTGGGTGTGGGGTTTTCTTTAGGTTTCGCTGAACAACATAATTGTGTCGAACACAGATGAGCATAATTCTGCACAACAGCGACATCTGGTGGGGGCGTGGCCCACTGGCCCTAATGCAAAAATGCTACTGCTTATTTTTATTATCACAGACCTGAACATGTTTTTTTCAAAGCTACAATTTTAGCATTCATGTATTTTTTTAAAAAAAGTCTGTCTCTCCGTCAGTATGATGACACAAGGAAGGAAAAGTGAAAGAAGTTAGATTATATTAGAATATTTGGGATTGGCTCCCATGACATGATGGATAAAGTGATCTGTTAAATGTGTATTTTATTTGAGGACTTGTGAGTAGCCACTAGGGGCACTGGTGAGCCATGCTGGCTGCTCATTTCTTTAGTGATGTAAAAAACAGCTCTGAGGCAGTGGCAGCATGTTTTTCTTTTCTGATTCTCCAGTTTTACTAGAGTTCTGCTCTGATTTATAGAATGCAGCTCCCTCAGCTGTGTGTAATCAGTGATAATAAAAGCAGAGAACACATCTTCTTGCATCAGGTTCTCTCTCCTGTTCTTCAAGCTCTGTGTTTTTTACTGGTTTGCAGTCTTTACTGGCTCTATCATGGTTTGTGTATTTCAATACTTTAAGTTTCCCTGACTCACTGGAGACGCTCTTGTTTTGGGAATACTGGGCCCCCAGTGTCTTGCAAAGTTCTGACAGCATTCTTTCTCATACTCCATGCAGTGTGATTAGCAGATGGAGTTTGATGAGTGATTAGATGCACAGCTTGGAATCTCTATGGGAAAATTTCCAGGACTGTTAGGTACATTTTTTTCCTGTGTAAACTGTGCAGTGACTGTCAACAGATTTACGGTTAATCAATCATTACCAGGCACTCGATGTTGCCAATATCAAATTCCAATCATGTATGGTTTTGAACGTGGGGAAAACTGCTGTACAAAGAGGAACCCATGCAAAAGCAAAGGGAGAACATGCAAACCATTGTCCATTTTGTTGACTAAAAATGTTCTTCATGGTTTTCGTGGACTGCAATTTCTTAAAGGAGCATAGGTCAGGATTTGTGAAAAAATAAACATTCACTTTAAAGTGCCCATGTTATGCTAATTCAACTTTTCTGTGCTTTAAACATCATAAAGTGCTATTAGGGCTTCACACACATTTTCATTGATTTCCTCAATCGTTAGTTAGAGGGGGATTTGCTCCTTCCTTACTGCCGGGTGAGCACAAACACCTTGCTACAATTTGATGACGTGTTCCCACTTTGATGACAAATTTGACGCGGCACTGAGCTGGAGAAGCCGCGCCTCCAGGAAACTCTCTGTGTGATTGACATGTAAACAGACACACCCACAAAGGTGAGCGTTTCAGTGTCCTTCACGCAGTGCTATGTATGTATTTTCTACAGTCTATGTATGTACCTGTGAACGCCCCGCCCCCACGCTCTGTCTCATGTTTATAAAGCATCATGAGCTCAGCTACTGAGTGGGTGGAGGAGGGCGGGCCGTCCTCTGGCCCTACGTCACCGTGCGAGGAGGAGGAACTCAGTGTTCCGTCTATAGACACGGCCACTCATGAATATTCATACGTTATAATCAGCCTGTTTGTGCAGAGTTGCTCAGAAAGTGACTTTTCAGAGGCTAAAACTCTGGAAAACAGACACGTTTGGGAAATTTAACCTCAAATACTATGTTTTTGGGGTTCTTAGAACAAATGGAGATGTGTGAGAAAAAACATGATATGAGACCTTTAAGTCTTTTAATGTGAATGGGTGATGAAGCGTTGAAAACCAAAGAGAACGAGCCCACACACATTTCTCCCTATTGCCTTGAACAGACTTTGTGATGTATTTTGTTCTGCAATTCTGGGGCCAAATTTCCCGTACAGTTCTGCAGACGTGACGTGATGCGCGTTCTTGACGGCTTGGAAAGGCGTCCACTATACTGGAAATAAAGAAGGAGAAGACGGCTTGGAGACTGAAAGAAGACAAGTATGGTGGACCAAACTGCCATCTGGTTCTGTGGAGGCATGCTCAGAGGTCTTGCAGTAAACATTCATGTGAATGGTGAAAAATAAATAACCGTGTCACAGTCAAAGTGTGGATTTGGCCACATTTTCTCATCCGAGACTGACCTGACAGTTAAAACCTAGTTTTTTTTCCTCACACTAATGACACATTTAGGTTTGTTTTAGTGGTAAGCACCACTTTTATTAAAATAAATAAATAAACAACTGTTAGTATCAGCATCAGGTCAGTGCACGCGGCAAGATGCGAACGTCAAACACAAACGGGGAGCAATGCATGCAAGTGACCCAGTGGATCTATTTCCATAATTTATGTATCAAAGATAAAGTCATTTCATGTTCTTGTGCAGAAAAAGGATTGTTTCAACAGTGAATAGTTGTCCTCCTCTGCTCCATGGTCCTGCCTGCAGCAAACATAGATTTCTGTCCAAATTCGAACCGTCGAGTTGCGTCGGGTCCCATTGGGCTTCAGTCTGGTAACCATCCTCTAGTCCAGTGGTTCTCAAACTTTTTGGGATCGTGACCCCATTTTGATATCAAGAATTTCTGGTGACACCAAAGACATTTTTTTTCTTGAATTTGTTTTTGATCATGTTTGAGCACATATATTTATTTTAATACATTTTAATTGAACTAGATTTATAATATACAAAGTGAAAGTATAGCAATACATTTGTTTAAAATTGTACTTTAATAATATTTTGAAAAATTGAAAAATGTGTTTTCAGTTTTCAGAAATTTTAGAAAACCCCACATGGGGTCCTGACCCCAAGGTTGAAAAACCCTGATTTAGTGGCTCCTGAATAGATTTATTTCTATAGTTTCATCATTTCCGGTCATATCACGCCTGGGGTGGAACCAAGACTGACATTTTATTTGTTAATTTTACACACACTCTCTCTCTAGTACTCCCTGTAGTGCCATCGCGTACCCCCAGCTGGGATGCTAAAGAGTTGATGCACGCCCCCGCGCTGGCTTGGCTGATGTCTGCTGTTACACTAACGGCCGTTGTGTCACTGCCGTAAGCTCCTTTAAAAGTGTTAGTGCATTCTAAAACCACTTTTTTCAGCTGAAAAGCTTAAATTAAATTTAAAACCAGAGGAGACCTGGCGTTCCAGGCTGCAGCCCCCAGACTCTGGAATGGTCTGCCCCAGTCTCTCCGGGAGATGAACTGCGTGGACACTTTTAAAAAACATTTGAAGACTTCGCTTTTCAAAAAAGCTTTTAGTTAACAAGATTTTATTTTTAATTTTTACTGCCCTTTTATGATGCTACACATGTGATGTAAATGTATGTTTATTGTTTCTGTGTACAGCACTTTGTGATTTTATCTGCGAAAAGCGCTTTATAAATAAATACTTACTTACTTACTTACAGATTGCAGAACCTCCATGCCCAGCTCCTCCACGTTCAGCTCCAGAAGTGACTTCAGGAAATGAAGAAAAAAATACAAAATAAAACCGATAGCATTGCCATGTCAGCTAGGCATTTTCGGAAGGTTTATCTGCGTTTTAATACCTTTGTTAACCAAAGGTTTCCCTGCATTTTAATACCTTTGTTAACCAAAGGTTTCTCTGCGTTTTAATACCTTTGTTAACCAAAGGTTTATCTGCATTTTAATACCTTTGTTAACCAAAGGTTTCTCTGCGTTTTAATACCTTTGTTAACCGGATTCCTCAGCAGTGTTACATTGAAAAAACTAAGTATAATGCACCTCATCCACAACATACAAATTGATCAGCATTTCCGTGAATGATTTTCATCATTTGGATTTCTTCTAGAGACACAATCGTTTTATTTGTACTGCAGTCCTATCACAACCTCTTTGTTTTCACTTTAAAACAGGGATAAATGTAGGATTCAATGTTTAAAGATTTACAGCATTGGTAATACCTTAAAACTTTAAGTACAACACATGAAGGTAAAATATTTCATTAAGTCCGTTTTATGGTAACTGTGTCACAGTTATGTATAGTATCTTTCTATATATATATATAATTTTTG
Source organism: Gouania willdenowi (assembly GCF_900634775.1). Taxonomy (NCBI): domain Eukaryota; kingdom Metazoa; phylum Chordata; class Actinopteri; order Blenniiformes; family Gobiesocidae; genus Gouania; species Gouania willdenowi. Next base: position 4,635,494 of record NC_041051.1, on the reverse strand, counting down.
TGATTAAAATAATTCTTACAGCCCAGAGCTAATTGTTTTATGAAACAATATCAAAACGTTCAAGATGTGGTTTCACGTTAGACAATTTGTGTTAATGTTTTACGTATAATGTTTTTTTAAAAAATTGCGATTTTAAGGTTTTACTCGGATGGTGTCTCATGCTCATAATTTATTCACATCTGCATTAACATTACACTAGAAATAATTAACCATTTGCAGAATCACGTGGCTTGATAATCACTGTATATTGTCTTTAAGTAAAATCACAGCTTATACCACAGATCTAGTCAAAGTAGACCTCAAGGAATATAGTTATTGCTATATATATATATATATATCATAAATCTAATATTAGCGACATCAGTAAAATATACAAAAATGTACTTTTTGTTACAGTTGTTTATTAACCTATTAAGTATACAATGCCAGATACAAATACATTTGAACCACTAGAACTTACCTTGGCGAGCACTAACAGTAAATGTTACAAAAATCCTTCTACAATTTTGTACCAAAAAAGTATCAAACCAGTATTGTTTAAGTTATAAGCAAGTGATATGATAATATTTTGCTAACTAAAGACACAAATAAGTGGTTGACAAAAGGCAATATTTAGTAATGTCAAAAAAAGTACAAATTAAGTTATGTAAGATCAACACAAAACAATATTAAACAAATACAATGGGCTGTAAACATGATTAAACTTAAGGAAGACATCTGTTTAGTGTATTTGTTTAATATAATTTCAATTCAACTTTATTTACAAAAAAACAACTAAAAGAAAAAGTCACATCATAGTGCTCATAACAAAATTTATAATATAAAAAAACAATTCCACATAAACAAGCATCAGCTACAGTGGAGAAGAAACTGCCTGGTTCTCATGGCCCAGGGATACAAACTGTTTGCCATTCTGGAGGTGGAGCTTTGATTGATCTCTATCTCCTTCAGAGGGGAGCAGGGTGGGAGGGGTCAGAGAGGATGGCTCTGATGGTGGCCCAGAAGAGCTCCTCCTGGATGTGAACACCCAGGAACCTGAAGGACCATACTTTCTCCACCAGGTCACCATTGATGATGAGAAGAGCGTAGTCTACCAGGTTCCTCCTGAAGGTGATGGTGTTGTGTGTTTCTTTTGGATATGTGTAGGGACATTTATTCAGAATAATAAGAGGCTACAGTGAGGATATTTGACCATTTTAGACTGTACTTTAGGTGAAAGAGTGGGAACTGGTGCAGCTGTTGAAGCAGGTTGTGAAGGAGAAGGAGTGACTAGGATAGGTTCAGTAGAGCTAGGTAGACATTGGGCACAGCTGCACATATTGAGGTGAACTTCCATATGACCCACATCTCTGCACCGTAAAGTACAACAGCAAATCAACATATCTAAAACAAATGGAAGCAAAATAAAATAATTACTACAAAGTAAGTATAGAACAAGAACAAAAATAACTTGTATAACTAATAGGAGCATTTTTTTTAAATCAGCATTGATATCAGATGTGTATTTACACAATAGGCTGTCTGCGTCCATGTGAATCTTACCTTTAAATGCTATTGTATTTTGCACATGGGCATCAAAGTGCTTCTCCAACTTATATAACTTAAATGACTGTAGTTATCTTAAACTTAAAACAAATCAGAAATACATCGGTTTTAAATTAATAAAACAGAAAAACAATTAAAAAAAAAAAAACATTTTTAATTTGGTTTTCAAACTAAATAACCAAAGAACGAATCCGTGTATCATTCGTTCATCATTATGAAACAAAAACATGAAAAACGAGAAAAAAAAAAACACACATTATTTGATATTTGTTTCCAAAATGAAAATGAAAAAACAGAAAACGAAAAACAAACACCTTTATTCGTTTTCTCCATTACCGATTGGCCAAAGTACGTGACCCGGAAGTGAAGCGTAACACATTCCGAGATATCTTTAGCTCTGCAACACTTAGGAGTCTCTAAACCTCTGAAATGTCCGTGAGGAGGTTCTGTGTCCAACACCAGCTAAAGAGAAAAAGACACGTTTTGATGCACAGTTGGAAGCAGCGATCTTGTAATGCCGAACTGTTGTTAGCATAGTCGTTAGCGTCGGATGAGAGTACACTTCCGGGTCACGTACTTTGGCCAATCGGTAATTGAGAAAATTAATAAAGGTGTTCGTTTTTCGTTTTCTGTACCGAAGCAAAGGAGCTTGAATTTGAAAAACAAGGCGTTTTCCGTTTTTTCATTTTGGTTTTGGAGACAAATATCAAATAATGAGTTTTTTTTTTTTTTTTTTTCATTTTTCATGTTTTTGTTACATAATGAAAAATGATACACGGATTAATAACACAAAATTTGGTCAGAGAATGATTTCTATGTAACAATCGACACAAAACTTTCAAATCTACATTTAAAACGTGTACAGTTTTAATTTACATTATGACGAACCTCTGCTAAATACGACAAACCATGCCATCTTTTTTTAATGGACAATAATAACTCAAATGATATTTTTATATTTCCCAGGGTAAACTGTGGAACCGTTATTATAAAAACGCACTTGATTACGACTGTTATTACAACAAACTGGTATCAAAATGAACCATTGCGACTAATGTCAATGGCATGACATAATAGAAAGCTTTAAAATTGTACCCATTTTAAAGAAAAAATAGTAATAGTCTGCAGCTGGACCCCTCTCGTCTGAACACTGTGAACGTTGAGGATTAATAATTTTATCGATAATTTAACACAAACAAAACTCTTTATCTACCATGTTCTGAGAAAGGCTGATCCAAGAAAAAAAAACTTGTTACCACTACTGTCTCTTCTAACAGAAGAAGAAGAAAAAGAAGAAGAAGAAGAAGAAGAAGAGGAGGAGGAGTATCTTCTTCTTCTTTGGTTGTTGAAGGCAGTTGGCACCCAAAATGTTGCATTACTGCCACCTTCAGTAGAAAAGCTGCTGTGCAGGAGCCCAAATATGGAGGGTTAGCTTCCGGAGCTGAGCATGGAGGAGCTGGGCATGGAGATTCTGCAGCTGGACCCCTCTCAATTAGCTAGCAGCTAGATTGACCGAGGATTTTGGAGTGGAGGCTGGCTTAACCGCAGTGCTGCGGGGGAGGAGTGTGTGCTCACATTGAGGGCAGCAGTAAAAAGGAAGAACGTGCTGAGCTCAGCGATAGTGTACACGCTCATCAGAATCATCATGGAGGGCCCAGAACTGATGAACTGTGATACCAGGACAGATGTTCAGCTGTGGTTCTCCCAGAGCAGGGGTCTGCAACCTGTGGCTCTGAGGCCTAATGTGGCCCTTTGACTCTTTTGCAATGGCTCCCTATAGCTTTAAAAAAAACTACTGAAATAATCTTTTTTTTTTTTACAGAGGCTATTAATGATTAATGACAAATAAAATCAAGATATAATAATTTGTTAACCTAAAATAAATTACATTGTGCAATGACTGAGTTTTAAATCCCTGGTAAGATAACTAAACTAACAAAAACACTATTCTGGAAGAAAATAGAGATTTTAATAATGTAGGAACAGATTCATTTAACCACCAATGTGCAGGTTAAATATGCATGTTTTATGTGTGGCAAGAAATGAGTAATTATCATGTGTTGATCACATGATCATGTGTTATCAAATTCAAGTTACTTTTGTAGCCTTTCAAATACATTAACATAATTATAACTGTATATAATTTAATACACTGTATTGTCTTCATAGAGAAGGTATTTATGGCTCCAGGAGGACTTTAATCCAGGTGAGATGAGGTTAAATGGTTCCTTGTAGAGTAAAGGTTACAGACCCCTGACCAGGGGAAGAGGGTTAGGAGACCCCACTATCAGAGCTGGACCCTCTGAATTTAATTCCATATGGTGAAACAATGCAGATGCTAAGTTGGTTATGCTACGGTTAACTTAATTCAAGTACAGCCTTTCTGTAAAATAAAAAACAGAATACATGTAACCTGTTGTTATGCTTTGCTGTTATTTAAAAAATTGTTACGTCTTCTTTTAAAATTATATAAATTAGCTATTATTTCAGCCACTGCTTATTGCAGAAAAACTTAATATTGACATTAAAACATTTAGCAACAATATCTCGAGTCACTGTCAATCTTTACTTCATACAAAACTACAGTACGCCAGTTAAGTCAACTATTCATCAGCATGCATGTCTATGATGAACACTCTCCCCACCCCCGCTCAAAAAAGGAAAAAAAGGTGCGACCAAATTCTGTGCTGGTGCGACCAACTGAGAAAGTTAGTCGCACCAGTGCCACCACTGGAAAAGTTAGTGTAGAGCCCTGACCATTCTACTATATCAGTCTATCCATATATGATAGGTTTACAATGTTCTTGCTATAAAGATTATCATTTTCTTTTCTTTTTTTACTTGGGTATTTTCACACTTTTTAATTTAGTTTAGAAAGTGAAATTAACATCAGAGGAATTCATTAGCTTTGGTGCCATAGCAACCATAACCCTGCTGTTTTCATTAGTGAGTATAAAAGACCTCCGATAAACTAAAGCACCTCATCAAATCACCAGTATATTGTGGGGCCCCTGACTTAAATGTCAGAAAAATGTCTGGATACTCTATTGTACACTAGAGTTGGAGAGCGTAGTTTATATAACGGACATATACACTTGCTTTCTAGGACTGTTATCTCTCCTAACACCTGCCTGGGCCCTGGTACCTCTTATCCCCTCAACAGCTTCTGAGCAGAAACAAAAGCAGAGTTTTCCTATCAAGTATAGTCGCCTCCAACTGCGCTATCAGACGTAGAAGTGGCAGCGCTGCAGCCGGCACGACCTGTCAGATCTTATCACAGCAGGAGAGACAAATCCTGTGCATTCCACATGGAAAAGTCAGCAGTTTATCTGCGAGCTAGCATAAACGGCCCCTTTCTAAGGCCTATATACAGTACTATGGGTGTGGGGGTTTGAATGCTATCCAAAAGAGACAGATAGGGGAGTCCCAAAAAGATTGACTATGTGATAGAGAGTGGGCACCAGCTGTGATCTCACCCTCTAATTTTTCTTTTTGGCTGCCCTTTCGCTGAGAAATGCCAACTTTCACCACATTCCTCCAGCCACACAAAGGCTGTCCCTCCTCTGAGCTACATTTGACACAATCAGACAAGGGATAATTACATAATTCGACTGGCTGGGGCACACTATAAGAGCCTCTGATGATGTGTTGGTGGCAGGGATTTACGTTATGGGACAATGAGGAGAGTTGGGCGTTATCGGGGGTGTGCTGGTGGCACTAAGGAGCAGATTGTTACAGTAGATAGTACAATAGATAGGCTAATGGAGGAAGCGTCATCATGTGCCACGGATCCAGGCATCTTGTGATGAATGAGGAGGCGGGGAAATTTCAGACCCTTTTAGAAGCTACAAGAGACTGTGTTACCAGTCATCTTTGTGGAGACATTAGTGAAGCTGTCTTTTATAATAACTGTTTTTATCAGTTTTATTATCTACTAGTGCAGTGCCAGTAGGAAGTATGTATTGCTATAGAAAAGTGGGATTGTAAGTAGCTTTTTTTAAAATATTAAATTAAAGCTGCAAGCAGCGTTAAATGGGCCCTTGCAACAACACGCATGTCGGGACGTGGCACACGTTGAGGTGTGTTGCATGTCAGGGCGTGGCAGAAATTTTAAAGTGTTGAGACGTAGCGGACCATTTTCAAGGATTATATCACTAACTTTCCTGTAATGTCCTGTGCAAATATGATACCTATGATTTCCAATAGGTGGCGCTATGACTATAAATGGCAGTTGGGTTAAACCATAACTCGTTTTTTTGGCATACAAATGAAAGCTGCTATATTTAATTAGCATCTACTTAGCTTTACAAACTCTTAATAACTACCATAAGTGTAGCACATCATCCTAGTGAACAGGCTTCTAAGAGGAATATTTCAATCTATAAAGATCCAACTTTATTGTCAAGATTGTTTTATAACACCATCAAATAAACATGTATGTTTAAAATAAAAAATATGAACAGTGCAGTATTGGATGCAAGATGTATCTCTCTATAAATGCAAGGTGTGCGTGTGTGCGTGTCACTGGTATCACAGATACAAAGTTGTGTCATAACAATGACGGATGTTGATATTGGAGCTTTCCAAAGAAACATCTGAATATGGCATAAATTTAATGTATCACATACTGGACCTATTAAGCAAAACATTATAAATAAACCAGAACAAAAATGGCATTCAGCAAATCCCCATTTTGTCTGGCAAAGACACACAAGAAATCACGGTAAGAATGAAGGAAAACACTTTTTACATGCTGAACCTAAATAATTAACCAACATGGCTGTGAAGTGTATCAAATTTGATGTTTACAGCATTTCTTTTTGGACACTTTTTAACCACCGTGTGTGTTAGTGGCGGGATATTAAGCTTTACAGAAAGAATGCTCTGGGGTCAATCTTTAAAGCTGCAGTATGTAGAATCACAAAACTTGTATAGAAACAACCACGCTACCCCTACCCTCCCTGTTTCCAAACCTATTATCCCTTACCGGTATCCTCATGAATTCTCACAACTGTGGAGCTTTTATATAATAGACTAGTGACAAATGTAGGGACATTATCTTGTGTTATTGAAGAGTTTTACTGCCCTGAGCAGTGACTGCTGTTGTCAACTCCTCCCCCGCTATGAGCTAACACAGGCTACCGATCTCAGCTGCCAATTGACCAATTGATTGTAATTAAGTTCAGATTTTATGACCAAGCGGAGTTGTCTGTGTAGTTGATGTCACACATAACACTGTTCAGCACTGTATCGACCCGCATTAAATGTAACACGGACCTGCATTTCACCACCTGGTGAAACAGAGCAGGAGAGATAAACACAAGCTTAGAGGAGAGACTGGCAGACGAGCTACGAAAGGTGTCTGTTTGTGGATATCCCAATATGTTTGAGCCTTAATGTGCTTCTGGAGCGTTCTCTGAAGAGTTTGCATGGTTTCCCTGTATTTTCAAGAGGTTTTTTCTACCATCACAGCATGTGGCTGAAGTTGAGATCCACTCACCATTTAAACCAGTAGTTTTGTTGCAACATATGCTGCTAACAGACATGAAGGCACATTTTGCTTGAATAGTAAAATAAGTGAGGTTTTATTCAATAAATAAAGACGGACACATTGTTTGAGAAACGGGCCAATCAAGCTGTCCAGTTACTGTGAAGCGTGTTAGCATGTGACCATGGAGTGTGAAACTGTTTCTATCAGTCAGGCAGTCGGTCTCTGTTGGGTCTATATTGAGATGAGGCATCTCCTGTCATCAAAAAAAGGATACACACAAATGCATGAATACACAAGGATGGACACACACACATACACTCACCCTCGTGCTCATGTGCACACACGCACAGCAAGGAGAGGAAGCTGCAACACAATGATAAGATTTGGGAACACAATGGGCTCAGCGGTGCACAGACCGAAGCCAGGACCAGTTTAGCTCTGAAAGGTCAACAAAACTCTGTAGCCTTTCATTGAGTTCCCCTTCTTATCATTGTCCAACTTTATAAGGATCACTCTGATAGCCTTTATTTCAAAAATGTGAGAGACATCAGGAAATGCCTCTGAAACGTGAAATCAGACCAGAGAGAAGTAGGTATGCCGGTCTATTTTTCAAATTCCTCTCCCCCATCCACTTTTGATAACTTACTCAGTTGTTATGCATTTAAGTCAAAACAATATGTAGTTTTAACCACACCACGCCTTCAGTTTTTTTTAAAAAGTTGTAATGTTTGTAAAATATGTAAAGTTAGCAGTTCATAAATTTATAAAGTTTGTGACATGTGCAACATTTGTAAAGTTCATGACGTGTGTAAGTGTGTAAAGTTCACAGTGTGTACAGTTTTTAATTTGTGAAGTTTGACATTTGTTAAGTATGCATTTTATGTAAAGTTAGCAATTTGTAGTTAATTAAGTTTGTAAATGTTTGCAACATTTTCATATTTTTTGTAAAAAAAAGCAAAGTTTGTGAAGTTGATAATGTTTTTAAAATTCACAAAGTTTGTAAAGTGTGTGAAGTTTGCAACATCTGTAAAGTTTATGAAGTGTGTAAAGTTCCCAGTGTGTAAAGTTGTCATTTCATAACATTCATAAAGTTTGTAGCATTTTTAAAGTATTCAAATTACAAAAATTCTTAATTTGTAAACTTTATAACGTTTGTGACATTTCAAAAGTTTGTAAAGTTTTCAATTTTTAAAGTTTGTGATGTGTAAAGTTTATAAAGAGCATAAAGTTTGTGATTTTGCCAAAGTGTGTAAGGTTTGTGAAGTGTATGAAGTTTGTGTAAAGTGTGTTTTTGTCATTTGTCAAATTTGTAAAGTATGTCTATTGGAGCTAACTCAACATCCACTTCAAACAGTCCATCACAAGAATAAGAGACATTTAGAGTCAATACACCGTATCTTTACTGTACATAAGCGGCATTTAGACATTAACTCTATGGAATTCCAGTGAAACTTCAAAAGAACCATGAAAGGTGATCAGCAGATGCCTCTGACAAAGACTGGCAGTTGACAGTCAAAACATGTCAGGAGGTAAAAATTTCCTGAAAAACCTCAACTTAACAAACTATTCAAAAAGAAGACAAAATTAATCTTGCTGGAACTATTAACTTTTTTTTAGGTAACTGGATTCACCGGACTTTTCTTTTTGGTAAATAAAATTACATTTGTAGATGGAGAAAAAGTTCTCTTGTTCATTTTTCTTTCTTGTGATTTCTCTCATCTGTAATTTCTTGTGGTTTATGTTTTTTTTCTCACTCTGGGACACTCTTGAAAAGAAGATTTTAATATCAATGAGTTTTTTGCTTAGTAAAGGAACAGGATGGGAATGTTCTAAACTCAAATAAGCTCTGGCCCGATCTGTCTTCCAGGACATGTTTTATAAAAATGATATGTGATAAGTGAAAGTTATTACTCCACCTGCACAATCCAGATATTCACAAGTTTTCGACAAGATTACCAAAAACGTACTTCCGCAATAAACATATAAGTGATTAGATCAGCATACTTGCAGGTGTTTAGTGCTTAGTAAGAGTCCCTGGCCTCTCGTATGAACCCATAGACCAAAACACACCTTGAATAATCAAAAACAACTTCTGGTTCAAGCTAACTGCCACTAAACATAGGTTGTGTTCAAAATGGCATACTTCGTACTATGCACTACAAACTCAATGAATATGTCTACTATATACTATAAGTATAGTTAGGATGATGAGCGTTCCCACTGAAGTATGCATCTAAGTTTCCCAAGATGCATTTGGATCCCACAACAACAAAAACCTGAAGCACACTGAGGCTAAATATCTCTGTTGATTCTTCACCTTTGAAAGTTCTGAAAACAATTTAAGCAAAAAAGTAGCGAGAAAATAGAATATACACATGTGCTCATTTGATCCCTGAAACTCGCAGAAACACATTTCGGAGATTGTCAGAGACCCTCCATTGTGCTAATGACTTCTCCTCAAAACAAGAGCCCTATTTACAAAAGTGTTAAAAAAAATACTGAGAAGAGATGCTTTTGTTTTGAAAAGGGAATGTTTGATTTTTATCTTGAAGTTGTTGACAGGACAATTTCACATTCCGCTCGCAATGCATCATGGGACAGATGAGTCTTACTAATGTGCCCACCCTGCATACTTAAAAGAAAGTGTCTATTTGTACGGTTGCCATACGTACAATCCCCGGTGCTATTGGTACTGTTACCAAAATACAAGTACTTAGCGTCTAAAGGTGCGTTCACACCGAACGCGACCGCAGCGCTGCAGTAGCTTCCATCTCCCCTGATGTGTCGCTTGCACGTAGTGGTGCTTTTTGGTCGCTCTATCACTTCATCGCTCCAGTGACGCGAACACCAGGGAACTCTGTGCGTGTGTGTTTGTTTGTGTGTGTGTGTGTGTGTGTGTGTGTATGTGTGTGTGTGTGTGTGTGTGTGTGTGTGTGAGAGGGTTGATCACTTCTTTTCCTTCTTGCTCTACTTTTACGGTTTAAATGATCAACTTACGGAGATATTAAAGGATGAGTTCACTCAGAATGTGTTATGATCAATAGTTACTGTAGTTTTCAAGAAGTTAACCGCTTTAATTTAATTGCCCCAATAAATTGAGGAAGCCCTCCACTGCACCGTCTGCACTGAAGTGGGAGGGAACAGGGAGGGGCTGCAGCCTCCGCTCTACAGACAGTGAAGGATGAGGGATCTGTCGCTTTAAGTCGCTTAAAAAGTTCCGATTTTTCAAATGATAACTTGAGGTTGCGTCATTTACGTTGATCTTAATGTAATCGAGTTACTTCAGTCACTTCAGTTGCGTTGGGTGTGGACGCACCTTTAGGGTTAAGGTTAGGTTTAGGTTATAACCCAATATCGCAACAATTTTTAGGGTTAGAGTTAGGTTTAGGGTAAAGTTTAGTCTTAGTCACGTGATCTAAACTGACCAATGACTGACCTATCACGTGACCTGAACTGGCCAAATGGGGGCTCTGCGTACACATAGAATGTTGGTATATTAATACGGCAATCGTACGGATAATGTTTAAATGATTAAAAAATGTCCCCATATAGTACACATTTGGCTATTTCTCACATACTCAATCTTTCTATACAATCTAATGTGAATGCACTACATACTCATTTGGACGTCAGACTTAGTATGAGTAATACGTTAGAATGATTTAACGAGTGACTCCACTGAGTGCCAATCATATAATTTCTTTCTGATATTAAGCTCTTTATTAATAATTCTCATTGAATGCCAGAGAGTTTGACCTCTGCTCAGCCGCTCGCTGTGGACTGGTCGATTCAAAGCCATGAGAGCCTCCTGGGATAAACAAAAGCTAAGAATTGGTGCCAACATCTATTTAAAAACAGCATGAATAGAAACAGAAGACCTTGATAACGGTCGCCATTTTTACTACTTGTAGTTTCTCACCATTTTTAAAGCCTAATATAGTCAGAAGGTTTCATGTGAATATCTTCAGGGAGCTGGTTGACTCTCTGAGCCTGTACACATGATACAGATGAAACGTGAGAAAAAGAACTTTCAAAAACCATCAATATCAGTGTTTGTAAAAGGACCATTTGTTCGTTTGTTTGGTTGACCTTTTAAATCTGTATCAATGTGATGGAATGTCAACTTTGATATTACACTTTAAATTTTGTTTAAAACATTTAAATGTAATCAAGATTTAGTTAAAGATTAGTCATCTGAATTATTTTTGATTTTATAGTTTCTGTGGACTAAAATCTAAATTATTTTAGTCGACTAAAACTACTATGGTCTTACCTTCCTTTACAGAGATCACCTCTAATTGGCTTTACATAATTTCACACCTTTTATCTAGCATGTCACTACTATAAAATTAAAAGTTGGACAAACTTTCATCTGTGTCTTTGTTTGGAGCAATTTTTTTTTTTTTTTTGGTTCTTCATTTATTTTCATTTTGTCATAGTAAAAATCACAATTTTTTCCATGTCCAGAAAGGAGCAGGGAGAAGAAAATAACCTTATATTGCCTGCCCCTTACTCAATCTAAAATATAATTAATTGGTCTGCCAAGTTTACACTAACTGAGATAATAATATTACAGCATTATTAAAATAGTAATAATAATAATGAAATAAATAATACATGAACAATTTCAAGGACTTACACACCTACTTTCAGCATCAAAATAGGAAAACAAATAACACTCTGAACACCATGTTCATATTGACTTATTGATCTCTTTTTGTTCATTATCTTGAACTGAAATACATTCAAACAGATCTTTATATCACTGTGTAAAGAACACCACATTTTGACCTCAACAACAGAAATGCACATCTGCTTAAAGGTTGTAAATAAAATGTCCTTCTGTGGTTCCCATCCTCTGAACTAAAAACAAACAGCTTCTGTAAATATCCTGGTAATACTCTATTTTTAGCTCTGAACATAACTATGTGTGTTATTTAAGTCATAGTTAGTCACCATGCATTTGTTTGTATTTAGTCCTTGTCTTTACTTTGTTTTATGTTAAAGTTTAAATAATATAGTGAAAAAAGGTAAATAATTATTTGACCAAATCATTGTTAGCTGAGGACTTTAGCTGTCTTGTAGATCTTCAGCATGCATGTTAAAGCAGCTAATGCCTTCAGGACGTGCAGGAGAGACATGAAGGGTTAGAATGAGCAATCCTCTCAAGTTGGAAGGTAAATGCTTTCATTGGTTACCTGTTTGTTTTTTCCTCTCAACAATGGTTTGTAGGTCTACACATTTTAAAGGAAAATAGTGATTGTTGCATATTGTAAACGTCAAAGCTAATACTAGGAAATACTGCAGAGAGGAAGTGAAATGGAGGCAAAATGAGCAGTAGCTCTGCATCAGTGCACATGCATGTGAGTGGGAGTGAAGCCACGCTTCATTGTCCATTCCCTTTTCACTCACTCGTTATAAACTAATTTCTTCTCCCACCACCGTCGCCGCCTCCACCCCTCTTTCCCCCTCGCCCTCTGTCTTGTGTGATCAACAATAGTCCATTCTGTGCCGTCCCGTGCAACTGCAGACACACCCAATGCCAAGGCCGTGGTGCGAGGGGAGATTGTTGGCCTGCAGCCAGTCGCTAGGGACACTGGCTCGATTCTCGTCTGACACTGTGGATTCTGCCTTGTGAGGAGGCCAGAGGTGGTCCTATCTGTCCAGCTGGAAATTACACTCCACACTTAGTGCAGGGACTCCCCAACATGGGCAACGTTGACCCAAGGACCTGCACCAGTGTTAATATTGACAGCAAGTTTTGATTTACTTTTAGTCTCGGTCTTTTGACTAAAATGTGTCATACCTGTCTAGTTTTGGTTTTGAAAAAATGGTAAATTTTCTCACGCCCTCTACCATCCATCCCATCAACCCAGCCAAGCTCCAGTATTTCTTATATTTTAAGATAGGTGTACAGAAATCTAAAATAGCCACTTATCAACCACTTGCTGAACATAATTAGGTGATTAGAATCTGGTAGGCCTAGCTTTTTTATGTTATGAAATGCTGTGAACATTCCTACTAGGGTTGGGCGATATGGACCAAAACTCATATCTCAATATTTTTTCTCAAAATGGTGATATACGATATAAATCTATATGATAATATTTTAAATAAATTCTGACCCGAAAAACATTTCTCGGTTAAATTTGCTGATGTAGAATGCTACACACACTCATTTATTAACAAACAGCAGCACAATATGTGCCACTTTTGTCTTTTTCACCTATAAGGGACAGCACGTGTGAGTGAGTTCTGTTGTGTAGCTTGTTATGGAGAAGGTCTGGGTTAGGACGCACTCATTAATCCATCTAAATGAGCTTTTCATGCTGTTCTGAGAAATAAAAGCAGAAGAATAGTCTTTCCTCTATGGGTCAAAGCAGCACTTGAAAGGATCTTCCACTGTTTTTACAAATGTGGTCTAAAACCTTTGAAATGTCCTCATTAGAAGATCTATGCCTAACAAAATGCATTATTTTGTACCATATTTGGTTCATTAACTTTTTAAAATGGGACTACTTCACCCTGTGTACTGCCATGTTGAAATGATGTTACTGATGACGCCAATCGCCCCTTTCAGCCCATTGAGTTCTATGGAAGGTGACTGCTGCTCAGACCTCAGAAGTCCGATCCTGGTGGCCTGTATTTACCCAAAAGAATCCAGCTGCAGCCCCGGAGTGTAAGCCCCTGACGGGACACAAGCCTCGGCTGGGCGGATGTGCCCCTGACGTGACAGCGGAAGCTATTTTTCATTGCGACAAACCTCAAATTTAACCAGGAAGTTAAACCTTGAATTTAGCCAGGAAGTGGAGGCGGTAACGGTTATAGTTAGGGTTAGTAAAAAAACTGAATGCTTCACCTCTTATAGAACTCAATAGACTAAAAGGGGTGATTGGCGTCATCAATGACATCATTTAAACACGGCGGTGCACAGACCTGAAAAAGGTAAAGTAGTCCCATTTTAAAAAGTTAACAAAATGAATATGATGCAAAATAATGCGTTTAGTTAGGTATAAATCTTCTAATAAGGAAATGTCTATGGTTTTAGGCCACATTTGTAAAAACAGTGGAGGATCCCTTTAAGAGTGCACAGAAACGTCTTCCTTCTTCATTTGTTCTTTCACAACATTCAACAATGGAGCAGCAAGTTGTTGGGCTTTTTGGTGTTTTTAAAGCCCTGGTTTGCGCCGTCACCGTCTTTTCCACAACCCCATGTGCTCTACGCCATCGCCAATACTTCCTGTGTTTGATCCGCTCCGAGAGCTGTTGTGTTTACAAAGGCTCTCGGCTTCATTTGGAAACGCACAGAGATTGCTCTAGAATCCTCCTGTTGGAACCGCTCTATACTTTAACATGTTCACACCGACCAAACAAGGTGGACTATCAAAGCAAACAAATCTTAGAGTGTTTTAACTGCTCTAAGATCCATCAGTGTGAATGCACCCTGAGTTTAAGTCAAAATCTAGTCATCAGGACTATTTTAGTTATAGTCTAGTTTTGGTTGACTTAAGGAAATTAAGATTCTAGTCGACTGTAATCATATAATACAATACAAATCATGAGTACATTTTTAATATTTACTTACCATTAATCAAACTGAAATGGGATGGTATTAATTTTTGTATACACAGAGGTTTCATGTGATCAATTTCTAAGATCATCTTAGCTCTTTAAATCAGCTCACTTCCTATTGGTTCCCTTACCAGCTTGGGCCCGAGCACAACGGGGCATAGGACCCTATTGTAATGCACCTCGTTTTAATTATTATTTTTCTTATAGAGGAAATGATTGCATTTTTGAGGGCCTAAACACGTTCAAAAACTCATGAAAATTTGAACGCACATTAGGACTGGCGGAAAATTTTGTATTTTGGGGGAATTGCACTTGTGAATGGCAAAATGACTCAATAGTGCCCCCTTGGAAATGGTATTGGCTCCCAGCTTGGACTGATGACATCATCACTGTGGAACTTCTACAAACTTCTGTAGAATTCTGACATCATCACTGTGGAGAGTGATGATGTCAGAATTCTTTAGTGTACTGAAGAACTATTACTTCAGTACACTGAGGATTTCTCTGATCTGGGCAAGTATTTTTTTCTACCACAACAGGGTTCTCACCAGGACTTTTTCACAGCATATGGGGATCGTGTGGCGTGCGAGAGAGCGTGAACCTTAAAGTAGTTATTAAGAATTTGCCAAAAAAATTTGTTATGGTTTAACCCAACCGCCATTCATAGTCATAGAATCACCTATTGGTAAAAGGTAATCATAGGCATTATATCTGCACAGAACATTGCACACACACACACACACACACGGCTGATGCACGTGCACGTAGTAGGTTGATGTAGACACACACACACAAACACACCAAACAACAACACACACACACCAAACAACAACAACACACGCGCGCACACACACACACACACACACACACACACACACACACACACACACACGCACGTGCACACACACACACACACACACACACACACACACACACACACGCACACACACACACACACACACACACACACACACACACACACACACACACACACACACACACACACACACTTTTTGTTGCCTCATACCTCAGTCACTGATTTCTCTAAATGCCAAAGAGCAAAATATACTCTTACAGTGAGGCCCATTCATAGAAGCTGTAAGCTGCGATAGCTGAAACTACATCTCAGGAATGAGTGATGGTCTGATGTGGGAGGCTCTGAAAAAAAGAAAAGAGCTTGAGAGAGAAAGAGTGAAAGCCCAAATTTGCCCAAACGAAGGACCTGCTGCCTCCTCATCTCAGACCTTCTGAAAGGAGCTTGTGTGAGGGAGTGAGATGTTCTATGATGTCACCAGCAGCTCTGTTCTCTGGGACAATACACCCACACCTTAGGGGCTTCCCCTGCCCCAGCAACAGGGGGAGCTGTTGTGTGCAGTGACTCATTGCCTCCTCTTTCTCCCACGCATCAGACACACAGATGCCAAGCTGTTACTTGGATTACTTCCACTTTGAATCGCATTTTTTAAGTGTAGGAATGCAGCCATCATTGAGAAGAATAAACAGGACTTTTGTAAATACAACATCCTTTTGGTGCTAATGGTGACATTACACTTCACAGTATTAACTAGCCCTGGGCGATTTGGGCCAAAACTCATATCTCAATATTTTTTTCTCAAAATGTCGATACACAATATTAATCTTCATATTTTTAACTCAAAGTCTTACCAGAAAGACAATTCTGGGTTTAATTGCTGGTGGAAAATGTTTCACAGGCACATTTATTAACAAACAGCTGCACAATATTTGCCACTTTTGGCTTTTTCTCTTATAAGGGACAGGACATGTGAGTGAGTTCTGTAGTGTGTCTTGTTTAGGGGAAGGTCTGGGTTAGGACGCACTCAGTAATCCATCTAACGGAGCTTTACATGTTGTTCTGAGAAACAGCGACTCCTAAAATAAGTGTTTTAATACAAAGTAAGCTATACAAATATATCTCAGAAATATGGACACTGTTTAACTGTACACTCTGAATAATATTAAATACGTGTGTGATGTGATTTGTACTGTGTGATTGTACACATAAAAACAAGTAAAAAAAATAAAAAATAGATAGATCTCGATATAAGTGATATTGTCTTTTTCTATCTTGCCAAAATAGAAAATCTGATATATCTTCAATAGCGATATATTGCCCAGTCATAGTAATAACCCATACTCATAATAATCATCAGTTTTAAATGTAATGTGTGAAGTGTACTAGTCTATTCAACATACTGTGATCGGCCTGTGTGCTGACGTCCAGCTGCTGATTAATGAGGTTCTGTCCGGTTAAAAAAAAGCCTCAAAGTTTTCAAAACTTTGTTATTCTTCAGCAGAAAATATTTACAGATGGAGCAATTTTTTTTAGAGCCGTCAACGTACAGCATCTTCTGTGTTCCGTGCTGCAGAGACCACCAAGAAACACATTCTTAATAGTTTGAGCTCCAGCTCTGCCTCCGGCTTATGGGTAATGTAGTAGTGGTAGGGAAGTGCATTGTGTGTATGTCCCGCCCGGTACTCGTGCTGTACTTGGCGGAGGTCTGCACTCTCCAAGTGCTCTAGTTTTTATTACATTTCATAGGAATCCATGTTTCAATGTTTCTAGCCAATAACTAATAACTTTACTAATCATAAAACATGTGATATGTTTTTTTACAATTTAACAGTTGTGTATTTTTCAAAAATCCACTTGGCAATTTCTTAAAAAACATATCAATCCCATTTTTTTTAGTACAAAAAAAGTCAAGTTTTTCACAAATTTTCAGTGAAAACAAACATTTAAAGATGTTTAATTCAATTCAAAAATGTATCAAAATGTAGCCGTATTTTACTCAACTATTGCTATACATCTGTCATCTGTATTTGAGTTTGAAGCCAGATTATAGCAGGAGCTCATTGGTGACTAGTGCTCCTGTTAGAACAAGCCTGAGGGCCCCATGAGTATGGAAGCCCAAAAGAGTCATAATTAAATAAATAAAAACTACATTTTGAAACAAATGCCATTTTGATAAATAACAGACAAATATATAATATGGCCATTAAATTGTTAAATAAGGTAATATTATTATGAAATACGTTTTATTATTCTTAAATATCTATTTCCACAATGGCCTTTTTATTTCATAATGTCATTTTTCAGCAGAATGAATTCGGTCTGTCAATCAAAGCTAGTGGGTTGGACCTCGGCTTGATCCTTTAAGATAGATTAGTTTTCCTGGACATTGGTCATGGCCGTTCTTTGAACAACACAGTGGTAGCAATGGGAGGGAATATAAATAAAAGTTTTATTAATAATAAAAACAATAAAGCAAGAAAAGTGCAGTGAGATGTGTCTAGATTGAATGCGTTCATTTTGAGTAAGGGAGCGGGTGCATGCACGTGACCTGGGTTCAGTCCAACACGGTGATTGTGACAGGTAGCGAGGTTTATGTTTACAGTGCAGGTAGTTAATAAAGTAAGGATCTCCAACACCACACAGCTGTTGTTTCTGCGCGGTCCCACTTTTATCTGAGGATTCAACACCAGAGGAGGAGCTACATTCAGCTCTGGAAGACTGTAAGTTGTAACGACAAAATTACAGATCGTTTACATAAACCGAATGGATACTCTGAAATTTAAGGGTACATTTCTCATTGGAAATGTCATCAAAACATTTCTAAAGCAATAATTTATCTTGAAATAAGGCAATTTAATATTAAAATATACGTGTCTGCCATGTTTTTCATTGCCTGTGGGTGGAACACGGACCCTCAGCGCTGAAAATAAACACCAAAGGGGTACCCAGTGCGTCGAACACTGACACTAAGGGGTCCTGATGGACAATATGTGACAAGTTGAGGATGAGACTGTGTTACTCTAACGTGTGATGCACTCGTGGCGCTCATGCTTGTCAGCATTAGTGATAAGTCTCCACGAATCGACACTGCAAGTGCTGCTGCTCATGTCTGTGTAAAGGATCAGCCAATCACTTCACTGGCTCCGCCTTACGTTCTTTGATTGACAGACCGAAGTCATTCTGCTGAAAAACGACATTATGAAATAAAAAGGCCATTGTGGAAATAGATATTTAAGAATAATAAAACGTATTTCATAATATTACCTTATTTAACAATTTAATGACCAAATTATATATTTGTCTGTTATTTATCACAATGGTATTTATTTCAAAATGTATTTATTTAATTATGAGTGTTTTGGGCTTCCATACATGAGGGCCAGCTGGTGCCCACGGGCACCGTGTTGGTGACCCCTGCTTTAGAGGTAGGGAAAGAGGTGGGGGTGGCGCTGGGGGCGGCTGCTCTTGGGGCGGCACTTGCGTCCTGGGTTGTTGGGTGGCGGGGTGGTGCGGTGGGTTGCTCCGCCGGCCGGTCTGGGAGCCTTGGCCTGGTTCCCTGGGGCGCGCCTTCGCTGAGCGTGCCGCTGGTGCGGTATGCCGGGCCGCCCCCTCCCCCTCCTCCTCGGGGGCTCACTTGGGGGACCGCAGGGGCTGGCTTGTGTAGCTTCGGGGGGAGGGAAGGGTGAGTTGTGGGGCCTCGCCCACACTGGGGCCTCCCCTGGGCCGTGCTAGGTGGGTGTGTGTGGGGGCGCGGCCGGTGGCTCCTGTCCTGGCGGATCCGCGTCGGGGTGGTTGGTCTGCTGGCTGGGGCCCCGTGGGTGCCGTGTCTGGGCGGGGATGCCCCGGGGGTGGGTCTCTGGGTGCCGCCTGCGCTACTAAGTAGTGGCGCGGGGGCGGCACTCCCACCTCTGGCTGCCCAACTAATCCCTCCAATTTTAATTACACCTCAACACACCACCCCCCGGAGGGTGGGACCATCACTTCCACCCTCCGGAGCTATTGCACCACATACACATATATACACATAGGCTGGATGGGGAGCACCGCTCCCCTCCATCCACCCTTTTTAAATAGCACTTCATACATTTACTAAACACATACATTCACTCAGGGGATAGGGAAGTGCCTCTCCATTGGGGAATGGAGAGGCACCATAACAGGGTGGTGGGTAAATTCACACATCTGGGCCTGTCGGGTGGGGGCCCGGCCCGTCTGTTGATGGCTGGACTACCGTGTGGGGATCGGGGGGTGCGGTCGGGCGTGGCGGGGCGGTGAGTCTCTGGGGCGTGTGGAGGGGTGTTACTGGGGGTTCCCTTTGCGGGGTCTCTCCGGGCGGTGCCGGCCTGGTGGGGCGTGGGGGTGCCCCTACCCTGCGGATGGGGCTTGGCGCTTGTCTCGTTTCCTGGTTGCCTTGGGGGCGTGCCTCGCGGCGTGTGGGTCCGGGGAGGCTTGCCGCGCCGGTGTGGGGGGTGGGCGCGCTGGGGGGTGCCGGCGTCTGCGCCGGGGTTGGGGCGGGGTTGCTTGGCGCTCCAGGGTGGTGCTCTTTGTTGGGGGGTGGCTCTAGCTGTTCCGGGGGTTGAGGTCGGTATCGGCCACTTGGTAGGTCTGTCCTGCTATCTGCGGGCTGGCGGGTGGGTGGGTTCTGCGCCTTTGGCTGGGGGCTGCTGCTCCGCATCGGTTGTGTGCCGTTGGGGTCCCTCTCTCCTGTGGTGGCGGCCGCCGGTCGCGCTTGCGCCAGGGGGGGGCATTGCCCCGTGGCCTGCGCTGTCCGGTGGGGGGCGGGACCTGGGCAGTTGTCTTTGTGCCGTATGGGGCTGCGCGGTCTTGCTGGGTTGTGGCCTGTTCGTGGGCTGCGGGGTGGGGAGTTGCCCCCCACGGAGGTCTCGCCCTTGGGGGTTCCCTGTCCTGCGGTGGTGCCCTTTGGGTCCGGCAGGTCTGGCCGGCTGGCTGGGCCGGTCCTGGCGGGGGTCTGCCGGGGCGGGTGGTACGGGCCGCGCCCTACCATACCTGCGGGTGCGGCCCCGGCTTGGGCGGCGCCCTGTGAGCCGGGCTCTGCGGTGTGGCTGGGCCCTTTGGTGGGGGGGGGGGGGGGGGGGGGGGGGGGTGTCTGGGGCGCATCGCGCGGGCGGCATCAAGGAAAGGCGATCTGGCGCGCTCTGGGGTGCTTGGTCGGTGCGCCTGGGGGCCGGCGGGGCAGCTTGCAGCATCCCCTTGGTGCCCTCGGCGACTATGGGCGTGGTTGTCGTCCCTGGGGGCGCTGCTCTCGGTCCTTCTGGTCTGGGGTCCGGACCCTGCTGGCTCTGGGCCCGCCGGCTGCCCGTTCCGCGTGGCTCTGGCCGTCTGCTGGGCGGGGGCCTTGGCTCCTCTGCTGGGGTCTCGGGCGGGGGGCTCTCTGGGCCCTTCCCTCGGGGGGGTTGGGTGCTTGGGTGTGGGTGGGTGGGGGGGGCTGGATGCTGGCGGGGGGCCTTGGGGTTGGGGGTTGGGGTCGGTGGGGGGACGCGCTGGGTGCTCGGCTGCTTAGGGCTTCCTCGGATGTGTGTGTGGGGGGCGGTGGCTGCCTCTCGGCCTGGGATCTTGGGGGCATCTGGGGGGTTGCTCGACTGCGGGGGGGTTGCCTGGGGCTCCATGGCCTCCGCTCTTTCTGCTGGCCTGGCTGCATCTGCGGGCCCAGGGCAGTACCTGGGCTTGCAGTGGCGGTTTTTTTTTTTTTTTTTGTTTTTTTTTTGCACTGGTGGTATACGAAGAACTGTCTATTCTTCCCCACCTTTTCTATTTCCTGCCTTGAGTCTCTCCTCCCTGCTCCCTTTCCCCTCCCCCTCCACTTAGGTGTAACACTGCTCTCCCTTTTTATATCCTCCCTATAATAAAAGACTTCTTACCCTTCCTTAGGGAGGGCTGGTGATGGTCACAATTAAGCAATAAAATAAATCAATGTATTTTATTGCAATAACAAAATATGCATTGCTGTCTCATAATGATTGCACTTCTTGTGGTGTTGACCTTTGACAGCATGTGCAGACAAGAGAAAAAAAAAAAAAAAGAGGTAGGGAAAACCCAAAAAACCCTCAAGGGGCTTGAAAAAGAGGGCTCATGATAAAACATTAAAACTTTAACTAAAGAGAAAAAATAAATAATAATAATAATAATAATAATAATAATAATAATAATAATAATAATAATAATAATAATAATAATAATAATAAAGTTAAAACAAAATAAAGGAACGTCAAGACAGGAAAACTTTGAAATTAATCAGAACATCGAAATAAAAAGTCAAGCAAAAAAACTACAAATAACTGAACAAAAAGCAACCAGCGTATAGTTATTTATTAAGGAGTAGGTTTTTGGTAGGATTTTTAATTGAGCATGAGGAAAATTTGATGAGAGGAGGAGGAAGTGACTTCCATATTCTGGGACCTCTGGATGTAATTAGTGATACATGATTAGGTAGTGGGGGGGGGGGGGGGGGGGGGGTGTTTAGAGCTGTTCAGGTATTTAATGGTCCATATACAAACTGAGCAATTTCAAGTTTGTTGATTTGATAAATGCCAAGTTTGCTGACTCAAACAGGGGTAATGAGTAACTTCTTGAAGCTGACAACATAATAAATATGTGAGCTGGGGGGTTAGTGATGGTTACATATCCTGATCCAGGTCTGGGTTAAGGATAGAACTGCCTCGTGGTACACTCACTCTTAGGATCTATAGCTGACCTGTTGATGTTAGAGCTGATAAGTGAGTATTTGCAATAAACTACCCCTGAGCATCAAAGCTATCCCACTATTGTTCCCACACACAGAGGAAGCAAGGTTTGCTGTGCTATTGTTGGACAACAGAAAAAATGTGCGGAAACTGGAACGAGGAGGTGTGTGTGCACATGTGTGTGGATAAGTGTGAACCATATGGCCTGTGCATTAAGTACGCTACTTGTTAAATATGAGTGTGATTTGTGTCGGCGTTATTGCATTTGTTGTGTTTCTGTGCATCATGTAAAGGCTGCAGTCAGGGGAAGTCATCAACGTGATTGTACCTGAGTCAGAGCGGAAGCTGAGCTTTAGTGGAACATGAAGCAGAGCAGGAAAACACCTGGGAGCACAGGGAGAACAAACAAACCCAGAGGAGGGAAGAGGAAGATGAGGCAGAGGAGAAGCAGGATGAGGAGGTGAATTAAACAGAGAGAGAGGGAAGCAAAGCAGATGTCATTGTAGTCATGTGGAGTCCAGGAAGAGGCAAGGAAGGGAGACTTCCTCACTGTACGTCATTGGAGCATCAATGTGATTAAGATGAAGAATTCTAGATATAAAGCCAGTGTGTGGTTTACATTAAGGTCACTCCAGAATATTTCTGCTGCCCTAATTTCAATAGTGACCAACCAAGGAGACCAACCACCCAACCAACCAACCAACCAACCGATCAGACCAAAAACTAACCAACCAACTGATTAAACTGATCAACAAACTGACCGAATGAACCAACCAACCAAGCAAACGATCAAACGGACCAAGTGACCCAACCAAACAACCGAACGATTGACATAACTAACCAACCAATCAAACCAACTGACCAACCTAACCAACCAACTAACTGATTAGACTGACACACCAACTGACCAATTTTTGAAAATTAGGCCTTATGTTCTCACAGCCCTATGTTCCACAACCTATTGGTCCCATAGCCCCAACATTTCCAAGATATTTTAAAAATTAGGCCCTATGTTCCCACAGCCCTATGTTAGGGTTAGGGTTAGGATGAGTACTGTTAATTTAAGAATTGTGGAAATAAAGAGTGCGCTGGGTCTAAATTGCACTAACTTATGGAAGTGAGTTTCATTTTGGTATGAGGGTTAGTCACTCCACAGCAACTCCATGTTGGAGTAGCAGTGTTGAACTCAAAAGACTTTAGAAGGTTGCTCTCTCCTTCAAATTGCCAGTCATGGGATTGAGTGGCGAACCTCTAACTACCAGGGGTAGAGATGTGAAAATTGTGGGAATATAGGGCCTAATTTTGAAAATTATCTTAGAAACGTGGGAAAATGGGGCTGTGGGAACATAGGCACGCTCCCGACCCAACTAACCAACCAATCAAACCGACTGACCAACCCAAGCAACCAACGGATCATAGTGACCAACCAACCAACCAATCAACCATCCAACCAACTAATTAAACGGACCAATTGACCACACAAACCAAACCAATCAAACTGACCAACCGACCCAAACAACCAACCAATCAACCCAAATGACCAACCCAATCAACCAACCTATCAAACCGACCAATGCAACCAATCAACTGACTGACCGACCCAATCAATCAACAGATGAAACCAAACAACCAATCCAATTGACCGACCAATCAACTAACTGATCAAACTGACCAACCGACCAACCAATTGATCAAACCAACCGACCGCCCAACCGACCGCCCAACCAACCAACCAACAAATGCATTTTAGTGACAAAAGGTCCTCAACTCGAAATAAACTTTATTGCATTGCATCAATATATAAATATACTGTACATATATATATATATATACTGTATATATATTTTTTCAGCCAAAACACTTTGTAGCTTTTTTACCTCTCCAAATATTGTCATGATTTTTTATAACCTTCAGCCAAAACTAACTGCAGAACAAAAGGATAAGTGTCTCTAGAAAAGTTAAGTTGTTCAGAAAATCACATCCTTGAGACAGTTCCACTGCCGACGTGCAGGCCTCTCCTAAGTTTCTTCCCACTCTGTCTCAGTAGATGGCATTGTTTCCAGACACCATTTTCATTGTATCTGGAGTAGGAGGGAATGGAAATCACAGCGACTGCAGACGCCAATGAGTTTTGTCCCCAGCGACCCTTGTCGGCAGTGGAGAGTCAGCTGCTGGTGCTGTTGAATGCCAACTTCCCGTGTCTTGGCACCTCCCCTCCTACTTCTGTCTCCTGGGAGGTAAAGCCTGGATTTCCCCGTTCCCATTCTCCCTGACTCTTTAACTGCTCATGCTATGTTCTCACCCTCTCATTTAACTCCAATCCTCTCATTTCCTCTCCTCCCCTGTTAAACCATTAGACCTGTTCATTCAACAGGACTCCTCCTCCTCCCATTTACCGTTGTGCCTACCTGACAAGCTATCCTCACATAGTTTGAGTATTAGTTTCTATTTCATTTGCCATATTTCCTTCAAACATTCACAGAAATTATCAGCACTGTCTATTCATAACTTTCTCTTCTCCTGGCTTGTCTTGTCACCCTGGGATTTGGGCCTGGGATAAGCACTTATTGCTGTAATATAATGAGTAGGCACAGCAGAATTATCCAAACCATCCTCAGATGCATGGTGGTATTTGTTGAGTTCTACTCTGCTTTACTCCTGTGCAGTCTGAGCCTGTCTGATTGTTTGCTCTGATTACAGGCTCTTCAGCTTTAGCTTTCCACCGTACTGTACAGTGAGACTCAAAGTCGCATATTTCACTTTTAAAGGGTGTGAAGAAAATGCATCAATGCAATTTTTTTTACCAAAAATACTTTTACTTTATTTGATCTTTGCAATAGCACACAAAATGGCAAATATGTGCTCATCATCACATAGACTATGTTATTCTGTGAGTAGACAAGAAACTGTGACATAGTCAGTGCAACGTCATCAGAGGAAACAACCTTGTAAACAGGAACAACTGGGAGGAGAGACAACTTTTTTGGTTCAGTGAAAGCACAAATAGGAGTTGATATGTGGGATTCAGTTTTAGTTTCACTGTTAAAAGATGCACATGTAATCCAACCTGTTTTTCCTTCTTCTATCCCTGTCTCTTACCTGGAAAAGTGGCTTCATACTCTAAGTTAGTGATTCCCAACCAGGGGTTTGTGTACCCCTAGGGACACAGGAGCACATTGCAGGGGATACTTGGAAATATTTATCAACTACAATATTTGCATTTCTTGAAGCAAATGCAAGTGAGTATGCAGGTGCTGGCCCGCGTCACACTGCATTAACTTAGCATTAGCCAGCAATAGCATTAGCTAGCATTGCCATAGCATTAGCATTAGTATTAACCTAACATTATCATACTATTAGCTTGCTTTACCTTTAACCTAGCATTGGCCTAGCCTTAACACAAGACAAAGCAAATGTATTTGTATAGCGCATTTCATACACAAGGCAACACAATGTGCTTTACATGATGAAAAAGTGCAACAGAAACCATTCAACAGCTTAAAATCTATAAGAACATTAAAGTTGGAAACACAAAAACAAAAACAAAAATTTAAAATTATCAGTAAAATAATTTAAAATCACCAACAAACACATGACATCAACAACATGACCAAAATCACTCTCTCAATCATACGCAGTAGAGAAAAAAAGTTCCTTTAACTTTGATTTAAAAATGTTCACATGTGATGCTGACTTCAGCTCTGCTGGCAGTTTGTTCCACTTCTTTGCAGCATAACAACTAAACGCAACATCACCATGTTTACTGTGAGCTCTGGGCTCCACTATCTGACCTGTGTCCATAGATCTGAGAGACCTGCTGGGTTCATACCTGACTAACATGTCACTGATGTATTCTGGACCAAACCCATTCACAGATTTATACACCAGCAGCAGAACTTTAAAGTCTATTCTGAGGCTGACTGGGAGCCAGTGTAAAGACTTAAAACTGGAGTAATGTGTTCGGACCTCTTTGTTCTGGTTCAGACCTGAGCTGCAGCGTTCTGAACCAGCTGTCGCTGTTTGATGCTCTTTTGGGGGATTCCTGTCAGAAGACCATTACAATAGTCCAGTCTGCTGGATATAAAAGCATGGACCAGTTTCTCCTGATCTTTCTGAGCCATTAAACCTTTCACTCTGGAGATGTTCTTTAGGTGGTAGAAGATGTTTTTGTGATAGATTTGATCTGACTGCTGAATGTAAGATCTGAGTCAATCAGAACACCAAGGTTTTTGACTTGGTCTTTAGCTTTTAAAGATCGAGACTCAAGATACTTGCTGACAGCGGTCCTCTTTTCCTTGTTATCAAAGACAATCACCTCCATCTTGTCATGGTTTAGTTGAAGGAAGTTGTCACTCATCCAGCAGTTTACTTTTTCTAAACAGTCACACAACACCTCAATGGGACCATGGTCATCTGGGTTCATCGATAGATATAGTTGTGCGTCATCTGCGTAGCTCTGATAATCAACTTTACAGTTCTGTAAAATGTGGCCTAATGGAAGCATATAAAGGCTAAACAGAAGAGGTATAAGAACAGAGCCCTGAGGAACCCCACAGGGCATTGGTAATTTGTCAGATTAAAGTTTCCAATGCTTATAAAATAACGTTGCTCCTCCAAGTAGGACTTAAACCATTGCATTACTGTTCCATTTAGGGCCAACCCATGTTTGCAATCTGTGCAACAAAACTGTATGATCTACAGTGTCAAATGCAGCACTTAGATCCAATAGAATGAGAACAGATACTTTTCCTGAATCAGTGTTCAACCTTATGTCATTGATCACTTTGATCAGAGCAGTTTCAGTGCTGTAATGAGAATGAAAACCTGACTGAAATTTATCAAATATTTTGTTAAATGTTAAGAATTGACTCAGTTGGTTGAAGACCACCTTCTCAATGATCTTGGCCGTGAATGGAAGGTTGCTGATTGGTCTATAGTTAGCCAGTATAGAGGCATCCAGTGTTCTCTTTTTTAACAGAGGTTTCACAGCAGCTACTTTCAGGGATTTTGGTACGGTGCCTGATTGGAATGAGCAGTTAATTATCTGACACAAATCAGTGACAATTGACTTTACAACAGTTTTAAAGAAGTTTGAGGGTATTGTGTCAAGGCAACACGTTGATGGATTCAGCTGCTGAACAGTTTCCTCTATTGTTTTTGGGTTCACTAATAAACTCTAACATTGTAGTTGACTCATCCCTCAGTGGTTGAAGCTGTTCAAGCGTTTTGTTGTGTTGCTGGTTTGTTCTGATGTTTGATTCCAGTTGACAGTATTTAAGGGGCTATCTGATCTGGGGGGTTGTTGTGAGCTTTTCAATTAGAAAAGAAATCAGAAAACAATATGTGAGAGTTGACTAGCCAAGCATTATCCTAGCGAAAGCATTAACCTAGCAATAGCATTAACCTAGCATTAAAACTAACCTAGAATTAGCATCAGCTTAGCAATAGCATTAGCATTAATGTAGCATTAGCCTAACAATAGCATTAGCCTAGTATTAGCACTAACCTTGCAATAGCCTACCATTGGCACTAACCTAGCATTAGCATTAGCCTAGCAATAACATTAGCCTAACATTATTCGAATAATAGCAATAGCCTAGCATTAGCACTGACCTAGCATTAGCACTAACTAAGCAATAGCATTAGCCTAATATTAGCATTAACATAGCATTAACACTAACCTCGTATTAGCATTAACTTAGCATTAGCCAAGTAATAGCATTAACATGAACCTAGCAATAGCATTAACCTATCATTAGCACTAACCTAGCATGAACAATAACTTAGCATTAGCCAAGTAATAGCATTAGCATGAACCTAGCACAGAGCTGCCAAGCCTCACTCTTTGAGCGTGACAGTCACGCAATTTGACGCATTTTCACACCACATGCCACATTTGACATTTCTCACTCTGATATTTCCCCATTCAATACTCTATTTTTTTCATGATAATGAACTTTGGTCCTCGCAGCTTGCCGTAGCTCGAGTAACTCTGATTGACTGACCAAGATAACCAATCCCAGACCAATCCATGTCTCCTTGTGCCTAAATCTAACCAACCACGGCGTGCATCACACAATAATAAACCAATCAGAAGCAACGTAAGGCGGGTCTTGATGAGCCATCCCTAACAACACGCATCAACTCTTCGACATGCTTTCAGAAAGAAAGTGTCTAGAGAACATACACCATCTGAGATGGCATGTAACTACCCAATTTTTTTCACTGTTTATATTGCTGTGTGTGTATAGCGTTAGTTTACTTGTGTAAAAAAAACTAGCACTGCATGTGTTTCTCTTCTCTAACTAACTCTATGTCGCTCCTCAGCAGAGATATGCTGCTGCTGCAGCTAACGGGGCTGTTTCCACATTCTTAAAGGGACAGTGTCCTGAATGTGATTTACTTTAAAAACTACTTTTAACAACTCAGAGCTGCCCTAAAAGAAGCAACACTACATAATTTAATCACATTTCAGCCTTAATGAAGGAAACATTGTTGTTATTTTGTGTATTTTTTTGTATAAGTATTTAGTTTTGTGTATTTTGTCATTTTCATATTTTTGTTGTTGTTTGGTGTGTTTTTCTGT
Organism: Gouania willdenowi; assembly: GCF_900634775.1. NCBI lineage: Eukaryota > Metazoa > Chordata > Actinopteri > Blenniiformes > Gobiesocidae > Gouania > Gouania willdenowi. The sequence goes on along the minus strand of NC_041051.1, from coordinate 4,606,785 downwards.
AATGTATGTTTTTTGGAGTAATTTTGTGTGTTTTTGGGGCCTTTTTGTATAATTTTACGCATTTCTGTTGTCATTTTGTGTACTTTTTGTATAAATATTTTTCATATTTTTGTTGTTGTTTTGTGTGCTTGTGTGTGTGTGTGTGTGTGTGTGTCTGCATCAACCTACTCCGTGCATGTGCATCAGCCATGTGTGTGTGTGTGCATTGTAGCTGCTAGCATCTTTCTTAGCACATATGTTAGGAAGCAAAAGCTCCCTCACAAAAAAAAAAAAAAAAAAAAAAAAATCTTTTATATGTAGAAATCAAACATGTATTTAATTTGTTTTGCAAGAGGAAAAATTATGTTTAATGTATTTTGTTAAATTCTTGTTTTATTGAAATTCTTGTTTTATTGTAATTATAAAGGGTTCAGTTTTGGTTAGTGAAAAATGAAATGCAGAGATTGAGGAGGAGGAGCCTCAGGCCTATAAAACTGAGCAGGAAGTGAAGGGGAGAGAAAGCCAAAATGGCTCCTGCAGCATGCATGGAGTGGAGATCTTTGAGCAGGTCTGAGATGAACACTTTGTTGGATTATTTGTTTTTGAAAGATTCTCTTCTTTTTCCTGTTGTTCGAAGAACAAATGCTGTTTTGGACTGAAAACAGAAAATAAATTGACTGATTTTTGGAACCTGAATTGCTCACAGTGTTTTTGTCCAAAGCCTAGTGATGGTCAGACAAAGCCTCGTGAGGCATCATGACACTTTGGCCAATAGGTTCGAGCAATGGTTCATTTTTTGATGCTTCATATACACACAAAACCACCTACTGGCCATTAAAAGTAAATGTTTGGCTCTTGCGAATGACTATGAATTACTACACATTTATAAATAATATATTTATAATATTTACAATATATGTATCTACATAAATAATACATGTAAATGAAATTAATTTAGAATTTTTCTGAGTGTATACACTTTCCCAAATCTCCCACTGGATTTCAACCCTACCCCTCCAGTTCTACAGCCCTGTTCTCTGACCCCTAGACCAGGGGTTCTCAACTGTTCTGACCCTGGGCCCCACATTTTGTCACGGTCATTAAAAGTTTAGAAAAAACTGGGTCATGATTTTTTTTAATCAAAAATAGCAATAGAAGGCACACACATAGATACTGTAATCTTTTTAAAAACATAAATTTATATATTTTACTGTGCAACATGCATTTCACAGCATGCCTTTAAAAAAAAAAAGGTTCTTTCAAAATAAAAGACAAGTCCAACAAGAGTGACATTAAGTATTTATTTATTTTTGACCAGCTGTTCGTGACCCACCCAGTACAAGTTCACGACCCGCTTTTGGGTCCTGACCCACCAGTTGAGAATCGCTGCCCCAGACCACAGTTTAACCACAAAGTGTGGTTTTGTAATGTCTTCTGTTTCACTTTGGAAAGATGGAGATTTCATATTTCAAAAATAGCAGTGCTAAATGAGACGTATAATGAGATATATTAAACTAATCTCTCATTTTCTGCATGCATCTACACTCTCCTCACTATCAAAAATATTCAGTCTCTCTCTTTCTCCTTCTAAGCTTTATAAACTATATTTGAACCATCAAAACAAAAACTTATAATGCTGTTAGACCATCCGACAAACTCTGAACCGCTTCCTAATGCAGTCACATGGTACAGCCAGCAGCAAGGCCTCGCTATTTTTCATTTTGGCTCCTCCCCCAAATGAAGCAAGCCTCGATGCGCCCTTTGTGGAACCGCCCCCTCCATTACTCGACACACGCTTCGTAGCCTCGACACATTTCAGAACATCACTACCAAAGCTTGCCATGACACAACCCCTTTGCCTTGTAACAACATAGAATAATATAAAAATAAACACTCACCGTTGCGCAGAACAAACAATAATCATAGTAGAGCCGTGTTGTGTATCCATCCGCTCACAAAAACATTACATTCCTCTGTTTGAAGAAGCAGAATGTTTGTGATAAAGTCGGCTAACGACCGTCAGCACAGCCGCTGCCCACAGTCATGGAGACGAAGGAGGAAGTGAAGTCCGTGACCCGAGATTTAAAGTAAGTTTGGAATCACGGGAATACTATTAAATAACCATGAAATATTAACGACCGTGGCTCAGGTGGTAGTGGGTCGAGAGGTTGGGGGTTCGATCCCAGTACCTGACTATGTGTCGAAGTGTCCTTGGGCAAGACACTGAACCCTAAGTTGCTCCCAGTGGTCAACTAGTGCCTTGCACGGCAGTCCTGTCCCACTGGTGTGTGAATGTGAGAGTGATTGGGTGAATGAGCTGTTATGTAAAGCGCTTTGAGACTGTTTCAGTGTGGTGATAAAGCGCTATATAAAATCAAGTCCAAAAATCAAGTCCAAGTCCATTTAAATGACTTTTAGCGGTACAAAAACATTTTCAATATTGACCTTTTTTTTTAACCCAAACAAACTGTGACACAGTGTTGTCATGAACCCAGAACCAGAAGTAGCGCGCTCAATACTGTGCTCTTACCGAGGGAGCTGTAATTATAAAATTAATGTTTTGACCGTTTTGCTTCACCAAATTACTCCAAAATAACAGATGCACACACTTGGGGTATTTGGAAGCCATCGACTAAGTTTCAGGTCAAACTCAAACCGCGTCAGGGAGATATTCGCTCCACACACACGCACACACACACACACACACACACACACGCACACAGACATTCCTTGCTTTTATTGGTAGATTAATTAAAACTCTTATTCATCTACTACCAGTGTTGTGAACACTGCGAGTAGCTGAATTCCACTTGTAGGTTATATCAGCATAAATACATAGTAAATTAAACAAATGCCTTGTCTAATCGAATGTTCATTTGAACTGTTATGATTATTTTTGTAATAGTGTATTTCTATGGACCTTGAGTCTGCTGCTAAGACATTCATTCAATCAAGAATCACTTGATGTGTTAATGCTTTTAATGCTTTTTAGCATTAGCCAAGCAATAGCACTAACCAAGCATTAACTGAACATTAACCTAGCATTAGCTTAACATTAGCAATAAGGCTGAAAAAGGTTAAAAAAAAAAAAAAAGTTGAAATGTGTTGAATGTATTATCTGAACACGTTAAAGTTTGAATGGTTTGTAATTTGTTTGTAAAGATTTGAAGGTAAAAAAGTGGAGCAGCTCCATTCTAGTTTAACAGCTGTCCACTCTAACAATGGGATTAGAGCTGAAAAATCAATACAGCTTCACAAAAATTATATTAAAGTTACAAATTCTTAAAGTACAAACATAAATCTTGGGAATAATCTGAACGTTTTTAGAGCTTATTTGTCAAAATCGGACAAACCATGTAGGAAGAGTTAATGCTGACAGAAAAACAGACACTTAATTTAAATAAAAAAAAGTAAAACAAATTTACCACAAACTAACAATAAAATTGCTCAATAAATATGTATTTTCTTTCAATTTATCAAAACAGGATTAATTTATGCTCTAGAGGCCATTTAAGGACACTTTATTAATTTAATTTATTTATTTTAGGACATTAAGAGACAATAATTACTCAGTTACATTTTACAAAGAAGACAATATTTATTCACTAATGAAGTAATCACGTGAAAGATAATATTATGAGTTTGTGGATTAAGTCTCTAAGGGAACCATGTATTAATCCGAGTAAAGAGTTCAAGAAAACCCCTGATGCACAAATGAAACAACATATATTAAATTATGGAGGGGGGTACTTATGATATATAAGGGGGTACACCTGATTTGACAAAATTGCAAAGAGGTAAACGGGACACAAATGGTGTACATTGGCTGGATAGATGTGTGAAACATTAGGATTCACATTATCACAAATGACCTAACAATTAATGCATTACATGGTTTTAAGTGTTGTATTTTATGTGCTTTTTGAGTAAAAACCTGGAGTATTGGCAGAAGGAGCTAAACAAAAGCAGGAATTCCTCATGGAGGTGTTTATGCTCGACAGCACAGTGTGGTTTCCCCCTCACCGCATGTGTCAGTGTTTTCACCTACACACTCATCCAACAGCATTAAGGGGAATTATAACGTGGTAAGCAAAACATAATTGTAGTATAGAATAAGAAAGGATCAATCAGCTTCAGGTCCAATCACATTTAAACTTGTTTAACGCTGCTGGAGATTAAAATGTTTTTTATCAGATAAAGACAAAGTGTAGGCCACATGGATCAATACATCAAAGATCATTTGCTCGAGAACCAAACATGTAAAAGGTCAAAAGCGTGTATTGAGCTCCACTGTAAACACACTCTCTTATTAATAGATTTCCATTACAGATTTTTGCAAGATAAAAGCGATATTTCTAAATATTGACAAATTATAATTGCAATTTGAACGTGTTTCCATTGAACCTTGTTTTGGGCAGTAGCCTCGTAACTCCCGTGAAATTTCCTCCCGCGAAACTTTGGTACAGAAAGACGGACGCTCAGAACCTCTTTAGAACAGTCTGTATTCCTTTGTTGTTTCATGTCTAATGTGGCAGTAATAATTTTTAAGTCTAATGCTAAGAAATGTCCTGGTCACATTCTGTGATGTGTATTTGCAAAAAAAGTGTTTTCATCGCTTTTTTTGCAACACATTTCAATATCGAAACGCCTGAAATTCCTCCTCATGAATCATAATGAATGAACTCTTGCAGGGTTTTTCACGAATGCACATGCTTTGTTTCACAGTTGTATTTCAGATTCACAAATGCACATGATCTGTTTCGCAAATATATATTTTATGCAAACTTGTAATATAAATTCTGAAATGCACACACATGTCGGTGGGAGGCCTTGGGGTTGGGGGCTGGGGTCGGTGGCGGGGTGCACTGGGTCCATGGCTCCTTGGTGCTTTCTCGGGTGTGTATGTGGGGGGCAGTGGCTGCCTCTCGGCTTGGTGTCTTGGGGGCGTCTGGAGGGCTGCTCGGCCGGGGGGGGGTTCCCTGGGCTCCCTGGCCCCCGCTCTTTCTGCTAGCCTGGCTGCGTCTTTGGGTCTGGGGCAGCGCTTGGGTTTGCAGTAGCGGTTTCTTGCACATACATTGGTCAACAATGCACTGGCATGCCTTGGACTGTGGGATAAAACTTGTAGTGGGCTTAACTTTAGACACGTTCATCCCTTATACCTGTTTTAAGTATTACCACTCACTCCTTCCCTCTGACCACAGCCACCACCATTATAGTTAAGCCTCACGTCTACAACTTCACATCTCTCTCTCACTTTACAATAATCAACTCTTCCCCACCCTTCCATTTTTCTACCTTGAATCGCTCCTCTCTTCCCCTTCCACCTCCCCCCACCCCCTCACCTAGGTGTAACACTGCCCTCTCTTTTTATATTTTCCCTTTAATAAAATGTTTCTTACCCTTCCTTAGGGAGGGCTGGTGATGGTCACAATTATGCAATAAAATACATTTATTTAATTAATTGCAATAACAAAACATGCATTGCTGTCTAAAAAAGATTGCACTTCTTGTAGTTTTGACCTTTGACAGCATGTGCAGACAACAGAAAAAAAAAAAAATGTATATTACAAGTTTGCATAAAATAGTGTATATATTTGCAAAACAGATCATGTGCATTTGTGAATCTGAAATACAACTGCAAAACAAAGCATGTGCATTCGTGAAAAACCCTGCAAGAGTTCATTCACTATGATGCTGATTCCATAATATTTGAGTATTTTTTGAAATGCAGGTGTTTCCATTACCAGTTTTTATTGCACTATTTAGATTTTGCTCATTTCCAAAAGGTATTGGAAACACAGCTATTGTCAGAAAGATTTTGAGCATTGCATTGTGGGATGTGGAGTCCTGTATACAGATGCATTTCTGTACCAGACAAAGAGGACAGTGATTCACATGATACAGTGTTTGTTCTAGTTTTTTCCCATTATTTGATATGACCTCACTCATAGGGATGTTCAATTCCTGCTTGATTCGGATCTTTCCATGTAAGCCCCACAATAAACATCTCCATTTTTTTTTTTTGCCTTTACTTCAAGTCCATTGGGAAGTCACTTTGGCCACAATAAATTACAGTAACAATAGAGTAAAATCACTTCTTTGCATCTCTATACCAGACTCCGTGTCCCACAATGCAATGCAAGGAACTTTTCTGACATTGTCAATTGGAGTGTTTACAGTGGAGATCAAAACAAACGTTTGTGCAGGAATTTCAACCTTTTACATCTTTTTCATTTTTTTTGATTTATTAATCTATGACGTCTACAGTATGTCTTTATCTGATGAAAAAAAAAATAATAGTGGGGCAAAAAAAGTTGTCCAGGGTACGGAAGAGTATTCGGGCCACAGAAGAAAAAAAAATTGGACGCAAAAAAATGTCGAATGTAAAAATAAAAAAAAAATTAAAAAAAAGTTGTAAACAATGTCAAGAATTTCGAGAAGAAGAAAAAAAATTGTTGGAAGTAAAAAAAAAAAATCATGCACTTCAAGAAAGTAGTCTAAAATCAATGTCAACTTATTTTTTTTCATTATGCTGACTTTTTTACAAAATGCCTGGTAGGCGGTTTCAGGAACTGGTTAAACTATATTTTAGAATTGGCTTTAGTAACTAATAACACTTACGATTGGAAACACATATCAATTCAGTATGCATTTGCATAACTTCAGAAACTTACAGCAGTGTGCAGTTGCTTTGCATTCTCCGTTGAAAAAAAAATGTCAACATTGATTTTCGAATTTTTTCAAAGTGCATGACAATTTTTTTTTTTCCCTCTGATATTTTTTTTTCATCCATGACCCTAAAAAAATCTGAACTTTGATTTTTGACTTTTTTTCTGAAGCACATGAGGTTTTTTTTTAGCCTCAGAATTATTTTTTTCTTCTGTGGCCCTAATACTCTGTCAATTATCTTAAATAGATGAGAGACGTCTGTTATTTTCATAGTAGGTACACTTCAACTGTGAGAGATAGAATGTGAGAATAAAATCCAGGATTTTTAAAGAATGTATTTGTAAATTCTTCGGTAAAGTAAGACCCATAAACAAGCAAGATTTATGGCTCTCACAGACCTGTTACTTCTTCTTTAGGAAGTTCTTCTATTCTTCACCTGTTACCTGTATTAATGACACCTGTTTGAACTCATTATCTGTAGGGTGTACTCATACTGCCAGCTCGGGCCATTCCAAGCTCACATCAGGAACAGGACAACAATGATGTGCAGGGCTGCAGTAATGTTGGCCTCATACAATAATAATAATAACAACAACAACAACAACCACTGCACACGCCACCAGAGAAGCTTCCAGTGAATAATATACAAAAAAAAATTCACTATGAACTTTTTATTTATTTCCAAATTATTCACCGGAAGCTTAGATATTGTGTGACAAAGATATAAAATTTGTTATTTTGTTTGTTATAATTATCGACCTATTTTAATATTACAGCAATTATCGAAAATTCTAGAAAAACTGTTCATGAAAAGGCTGGACAAATTCATAGAAGAGAATAATATATTACATGAAGGCCAATATGGGTTCAGAAAAGGACGTTCAACAGCAATGGCTATAACTGACATCACGGAAAATATAAGAGATGCACTCGAAAATAATTTATTTGTATTCGGCATTTTTTTGGACCCTAAAAAAGCATTTGACACAATAAACCATGGCATTCTGGAAGAAAAACTTCAAAACTACGGCATTAGGCACAATGCCCTAAACTGGATTAAAAGTTATATGAGAAATAGGAGACAATATGTTGACTTTGAACAAAACATATCAATATGCCAAATCATACAATGTGGTGTGCCACAGGGTTCGATTTTAGGGCCAAAACTGTTTATTCTATATATAAACGACATTTTCAAAGTCTCAAATTGCCTCAAACTAACGCTGTTTGCAGACGACACAACCATCCTATGTTCAGGTAAAGACATTAAAACTCTAATAGAAACGACGAATGAGGATCTATCAAAAATCCAAACAAGGCTCAATGTAAATAAAGTAGCCCTAAATGTCAGCAAAACAAATTTCATCAGTTTTGGAAATAAAAAAATAAAAGAAAACATACTGAAACTAGACACGGACATAATTGAACAAGTAAAAGAATATAGAGCACTAGAAGTGTGGATAGATGAGAAACTGACCTGGAAAAAGCACATACAATTAGTTAAAAACAAAGTTGCCAAAAGCAGTTACATCCTATGGAAATTACAACAAATACTACATACCAAATCACTGAAGACAATCTATTCTTCCCTTGTTGGGTCACATTTAAATTACTGCTCAGAAATATGGGGAAACACCTACAAAACGTATCTTGAACCTTTATTTAAACTTAAAAAAAAGCAATTAGAATTTTATATAAAGCACCACACAATGCACACACAAACGAACTATTTGAAAAGGCCAAATACCTAAAACTGCAAGAAATAATACACTACAACACACAAATTCTAGCATTTAGGGCCTCACTTAAAACACTCCCGTATCAAATACAAAAACGTTTCACATACAAACAAACTGCTTATGAACTAAGACATAGTAATGTGTTTATACAAGAAAGGGTTAAATCTAACATTGGAAAATACAGCACTGTCAATAGAGTCAGAGGGGCTATATGCAGAGGATGTGGGAAAAATGGTTACTTCGAAACCCACAGTCCAAACTCACGGCGAAACAACTAGTAGCTCAGTGTTCCAACATCCACAAACGGCAACTGCTATCACAACTTGAGATTGACGAGGTACAACACCAATGCTCCGGCAATGGGGAGCCAGGACACCAGGTCAGAGGGGAGTTAACACCAGCCCCCCCAATGGAGATTAGATACGAAGCCCCAATAAGTGCAATCACGCTGAACAAGGCAGCGACTGACCTGAAAAATAAGATCATGTCAAAAATGTCCAAAGACTAAGAGAAGTACTGTCAGAAAGTCTCCTAGAAGATGTGAATGCAGCTCTGAGAGCAATTCCTACATCAACCATCACTGAAACCAATGAGCTGATATACTCCACAGCACCAGTGATCCTAGAGACGCTTGGCTATCGTAAGACCATGAGATGAAATACCCACCATGGAAAAGAAGGCTGGAGGCTACCATCAAGGCAGCACGGAGAGAAGTGAGTCAGTTGACAGAGGCCTTGAAAGGTGCAATGAAAAAGCAAGTACTCAAAAGGTAGAGCCAGATGCCCATACCTGAAGCATTGGAAACTGCCAAACAAAGGCTCCAAGCCTTGGTCAGCCGCCTAAAGAGATACACGAGAGACAACGAAGCCAGACGAGTAAATCGTCTGTTTGCAACTCAACCAGCGAAAGTGTACGCTCAGTGGCAGGGTAACAATAACAGAGCAGACCCACCAAGGCTGGAAACTGAACAGTACTGAAAAGGCATATGGGAGAAGGAGGCAGCACACAACAGTGATGCACAGTGGCTGGTGGCTCTGAGAGAGGACCACAGCAACCTCCCTGAACAGAATCCAGTTACCATCACAGTGGCAGACGTCCAAGAAAGAGCCTCAGGTATGAAAAACTGAAGCACCAGGCCCTGACATGATACACGCCTACTGGGTAAAGAAACTCACGTCACTCCATGAGCTCTTGGCAGCACAAATGAACCAGCTGCTGAGAGATGGGAACCACCCTGAATGGTTAACCGAAGGGCGCACAATCCTGATCCTGAAGGATCCCTCAAAGGGTACAGTCCCATCGCCCAATAACCTACCTCTCTACAATGTGGAAGCTCATGTCTGGCACCATAGCGTCTAAGATTAGTGGGCACATGGATCAATACATGAGCACAGCTCAGAAGGGAATCGGTAAAGATACCAGCGGTGCCAAACACCAGCTCCTGGTAGACAGAACAGTCGCTCGAGACTGCAGAACCCGACATACTAACCTGAGCACAGCCTGGATTGATTACAAGAAGGCCTACGACTCAATGCCACATACTTGGATCATTGAATGCCTGGAGCTATACAACATCAACAGGACTCTAAGAGCCTTCATTGCAAACTCGATGAGGCTGTGGAAAACCACCCTTGAAGCCAATGGCAAACCGCTTGCACAAGTCTCCATCAAATGTGGCATATTCCAAGGAGATGCCCTGTCCCCACTGCTATTCTGCATAGTTCTGAACCCCCTCAGCCAAATAATCAACAAGACTGGCTATGGATACCGACTCAGGAACGGGGCCACCATCAGTCACCTCCTCTACATGGATGACATCAAGCTGTACGCTAACAATGAGCGAGACATCGACTCACTGATCCATACCACCCAAATATCCAGTGCAAACATTGGGATGTCATTCGGACTCGAGAAATGTGGTCGGATGGTGACTAAGAGAGGGAAGGTAGTCCACACAGAAGGGGTCTCACTCCCAGAAAGAACAAGTCCCGGGCAATAAACAGCTACGCCCTGCCAGTAATCAGATACCCTGCAGGAATAATAAGCTGGCCAAAGGATGAGATACAGACCACAGATGTTAAGACACGAAAGCTCCTAACCATGCACGGAGGATTCCACCCCAAATCCAGCACCCTGAGACTGTATGCTAGCCAGAAGGAAGGAAGCCGAGGACTAGTGAGTGTGAGAGACACTATCCAGGATGAAACATCCAAGATCCATAAGTACATCAAGAACAAGTCTCCAACAGATGACGTGCTCAGTGAATGTCTCAGACAATGGGGAACAGAAGATGAGGTGCTGGAGGTTCTGTCATGGGAGGACAAGCTCCTCCACGGGATGTACCACCGAAACATAACTGAAGTGGCGGATATCAAGAAATCCTACCAATGGCTAGACAGAGCCGGACTAAAGGACAGCACAGAGGCAATCATCATGGCTGCACAGGAGCAGGCCTTGAGCACCAGAGCAATAGAGGCCCAGATCTATCACACCAGACAAGACCCCAGGTGTAGACTGAGCAAAGAGGCCAATGAGACAATCCAGCACATAACTGCAGAGTGTAAGATGCTGGCAGGGAAAGCTTACATGGAGCGCCATAACCAAGTGGCTGGCATAGTGTACAGAAACATCTGTGCAGAGTATGGGCTGGAAACCCCAAGGTCAAAGTGGGAAACACCTCCAAAGGTGGTATAAAATGACCGAGCTAAGATCCTGTGGGACTTCCAGATACAAACAGACAGAATGGTAATGGCGAACCAACCAGACATTGTGGTGGTGGACAAAGAGCAGAGGAAAGCCGTTGTGGTCGACATAGCAATACCAAGCGACTTCAACATCAGGAAAAAGGAACACGAGAAACTAGAGAATTACCAGGGGCTCAGAGAAGAGTTGGAGAAAACTTGGAGGGTGAAGGCATCAGTGGTGCCCGTGGTCATTGGGGCACTCTGGGCAGTGACCCCCAAACTGGAGGAGTGGCTCCAGCAGATCCCAGGAAATATATCAGACATCTCGGTCCAGAAAAGTGCAGTTCTACGAACAGCAAAGATACTGCGCAGAACCCTCAAGCTCCCAGGCCTCTGGTAGAGGACCCGAGCTTGGAGGAAAAAAGAGACCGCCCGTGGAGGGTGAGGAAGAGTTTTTTTTTTTTTATATATATATATAAGGTGGTCCAAACAGCGTGCCAATCTGGCACGCTGTTTGTACCACCTCTTCCAGCGGGACCATCGGGCCGTTACCCCCCCTGCGGTGCAGTTCACACCTACGCAGGCCAGACAATGGTTTCACACATGCACAGAGCTGCTTAGGAACGGCCCTGGTTGCCAGTGTGAGTACACCCTAAAAGACACCTGTCCACAACCTCAAACAGTCACACTCCAACCTCCACCATGGCCGAGACCAGAGAACTGCCAAAGGACACCAGGGATAAAACTGTAGACCTGCACAAGACCGGGATGAGCCAATCTACAACAGGCAAACAGCTTGGTGAGAAGAGATCAACTGTTGGAGCTATTATTATAAAATGGAAGTCTTACAAGATTACTGACAATCTCCCTCTACCTGGGGCTCCACGCAAAATCTTGCCTCGTGGGGTACAAATGATTATGAGAATGGTGAGGAATCAGCCCAGTACTACATGGGGGAAATGGTGAATGACCTGAAGAGAATGGGGACCACAGTAACTATTAGTAACACATTACGTCCTCATGGATTTAAATCTTGCAGCGCCCGAAAAGTCCCCCTGCTTAAGCCAGCTCATGTCCAGGCCCGTCTATGGTTTACCAGTGACCATCTGGATGATCCAGAGGAGGATTGGGAGAGAGGCATGTGGTCAGATGAGACAAAAATAGAACTTTTTGGTATAAACACCACACATCGTGTTTGGAGGGGGAAGAATGCTGAGTTGCATCCGAAGAACACCATACTATGGATGCCGTAAAATCACACATGGAGAACCCCACAACACAAAACGCCCTCAGGTCTCATGCAACACAAAATGATGAGCATCATAATGCAACACAAAACAAAAGCTCACAACACAAAAGCAGTCTGGTAAAAACCCACAAAGAAGAGTGACAATAACAAAGGCACATTAAAAAAAAATCCACAAAAAAGAGTGACATTAATGTTGGTGTCAGTGCCTGATCCTTTCAAGTGGCTGATCCTTTCCGTCACTCTTCTTTTTGGATTTTTACCAAACTGCTTTTGTGTTGTGGGGTTTGTATTTGTGTGCGCTTTCATTTTGTGTTGCGTTGTGGTGTTCGTCATTCTGCTTTGTGTTGTGAGCTCTCAAGGCGTTTTCTGTTTTGTTGTAAGCTTTTAGGGCCACCGCATCATACCCACTGTGAAGCATGGAGGTGGAAACATTATGCTTTGGGGCTGCTTTTCTGCAAAGGGGACAGGACGACTGATCTTATCAGTCCTTCTATATTGTGAAATTTTGGCCAAAAACCTCCTTCCATCAGTGAGAGCACTGAAGATGAAACATCACAATATTCCAAACACACGAACAAAGGAGTGGCTCTGTAAAAAGCATTTCTAGGTCCTGGAGGGGCCTACCCAGTCTACAGACCTCAACCCAATAGAATATCTATGGAGGGAGTTGAAAGTGTGTGTTGCCCAGAAACAGCCCCAAAACATCACAGCTCTAGAAAAGATCTGCATGGAAGAATGAGCCAAAATACCAGCTACAGGTACTACCACTAACTCATTCCCCCTGTCCATAGCCACCACCAATATAGCTAAGCTTCACACTTGTCACTATACTGGCTTGATTACACAACATAACAAGCACAATATATTCTACAACTTCACATCTCACCCTCACTGTAAAACAATCTATTCTTCCCCACACTTTCTATTTCCTACCTTGACTCTCTCCTCCCTGCTCCCTTTCCCCTCCCCCTCCCTCTCCACTTAGGTGTAACACTGCTCTCCCTTTTTATATCCTCCCTATAATAAAAGATTTCTTACCCTTCCTTAGGGAGGGCTGGTGATGGTCACAATTAAGCAATAAAATAAATCAATCTATTTTATTGCAATACCAACATGCATTGCTGTCTCATAATGATTGCACTTCTTGTAGTGTTAACCTTTGACAGCATGTGCAGACAAGAGAAGAAGAAAAAAAAAAAAGAAAATACCAGCTACAGTGTTAGTGCATGAAAACCTACAGGTAACCTTTGACCTCTATCATTGCCAACAAAGATTACATTATAAAGTATTGAGTGGAACTTTTGTTATTGGCCAAATCTTTATTTTCTGCACCATTGAATACATATATTATTTAAAAATCATACAATGTGATTACCTGGATTTTTTTCACATTCCGTCTCTCACAGTCTCAAAGTATAACCTTGCCTTCAAGATGGATTCTCCTGGTGTTCACAAACACCAGAATCCATCTTGTACTGCTCCCACCCTTGCCTTTCCAATCCGAACTGAAAAGGTTCGAACCAATCATGATGCAGTGTTGTGGTTTAGGGCAGGATATCCGAGTGTGACGAAGGCAGAAGCACCGAAGCAAAACTGGCGCATACGCAGTGTAGAAAAGGCAGTCTAAAGACTGGCATGCTGGCCCTTTAAGGGACGGAGCCTAGCCCACCAGTGTGTAGGATGCAGGAAGAGAGAGAAAAGAAGGAGAAACGAGGAAGGAGACACATCAGAGTTTACAGTTCTTAGTTCTTAAGTACTTTGAGTTTAGTTCATAGTTTGTTTGTTTGTCAGTCCCCCTACTTTGATGGTGTTCGTGCGTGAACTACAAGTAAGTTGTGTTTATTGCTATAAACCGAGTTTGTAGTGAAATGTAGCGTTTCCACTGTTAGTTGGTGCTATTCTCAGTTCACATGAACATTTAATGAGGAGTTACTTCTGCTGTTGTTTATTTAAAGTGTGAATATTGCTGTACCAGTAAGTTTATTGCAGTAGTATCTGTATTCATTAGAGATTGACATTATTATTTCTGTTTTAGAACCACACATTAGCATCAAAGTGTAAAGGACAAACTACAAATTCAAGTCTGCATTAAAACCCATCTAAATCAACTACGGACTGCTTTTTGAGTTCTGACCGGACTCACCACAGTGGTTTGACCTTATCCATCAGCATTATACATTCACTAGTTTTACACGCAGTTTACGGGGAGAGGAACTAGCTGGGCTATCACTATTAGCATAGCTCCGAATCAAAACAGAAAGATGTCGACGCAGGAGGATGAACGTGTGAAAGCTGCTATAAACTCAGTTTTAGAAGAATCCAGCATTTCATTTTTGAATGAGCAACAGCGAGAAGCGCTTTGTGCATTTTTGGACCGTAAAGACGGCAAAGCGGAGCGTTGTTGTTGTAGCAGTGTCTCTGCCAATGACGACATCATAATTTGTTACCGTGTGATTGGCTAAAACAAATCACGGTGGACAGGCTCTTCGCCCAATCTGCTTAAAGCATTCTGTTCATGTCCCTCCCTGGTTCCGAAAGCATTCACCAGATACAGACCCAGATTGATGTGGAGAACTCGAGTTAGAGGGAGGGGCTACATCAATCTGGCTCTTGCCAGGTTAGTTAAAGTCTACCTATGATGAAAATTACAGACCTCTCATCTTTTTAAGTGGGACATTTTGCACAATCCGTGGCTGCCAAATACTTTTTTGCCCCACTGTATCTTCTCCAGCAGCGTTAAGTTTTGAAATCTGCCAATTAACAAAACAATAAAACATAAATCTAATAAAAGCCAAATAGTTTAACTTGTGGTTTCTATTTCAAAGCTTCAGATTAGTTATAAAGCATCCCAAAAACAAAGCATTTGAGGTTTACTTTCCCAAACTCACCTGTTTCCTGGAGTTTTAGCTTCAAAAAAAAATGATTTTCTGACCAACGGGCTGTTTGCTCCCTGCTTATGCATATTCATGAGTGGGTGTGTCTACACGCTGACTTGCCTGAAAGGCTCCTGCATGACTTGCTCTGAGGCAGATCAGTGATCAACAGTGTTGGGAACGTTACTTTAAAAATAGTAATTCGTTATAGTTACTCACTACTTGTTCCAAAAAATAACCGAGTTAGTAATTGAATTACTCTATAATAAAAGTAACTTCTTACCAAGGAAAGTAACTATTTGTCTTACTGTTAAAAAAAAATTTGTTCAGATGTTTTAGATGTGTGTGTCGTTGTGAGATGCTTCATTAAATTTGAGTTGCTTACAACAGATGTGGACAAAGTCTTCTCTCCTGGTTATAATGAACACTTTACATGTACGTTCTTGTCTTTGACCACAATTAATTTAAAGTAGTGTTTGTATCGCCACCTTAAAAATGACAACTTTTCATCAGACTGCTCCACGCTCACCATCTCTGCTGCTTCATCAAATCTGTAGTGTGTGTGTGTGCTGGTACATGCGTAAAAACACTGGCTCTGATTGGCTACCATGAAACATGACGCCACCTTAGCCAATCATAATCGCTCACCTTGTTTTTAACCCACCTCCTCACTACAGCTGCATATGAAGACAGGGATGTTTTCAGATAACAGTTTATTCAATCAATACATGTAACGCATCGCATTTAACATTCAGTAACGTTAACGGTGTTGTAACGGTGTAAAAAGTAATTAGTTAGATTACCTTGTTACCTAACACCGTTATTTTAAACACCATTATTCCAAACACTGGTGATCACCATAGCAATTTTCTTTTGCTATCCACACACTGTTGTTATTGTTTTCAGCCAAAAAACTGCACATTACATTAAAACACATGGATATTTAAGCGGCTATTGTGATTGTGAGTCCGTCTTCACGCTGTGTGTGTTCATCCAGCAGCAGCAGTAGCGTCAAACACTCAAAGTTTAAAGCTGCTAATTCACTTTCTTCTCCTCCTCATCTTTATTAAATACAGGAATAGTGCATTTAATGTGATAATCATTTGTTCATCACCTCAACCGTTGCGTTGCATTGGGTCAAAAGCATGTTAGATCAAGTGAAAGGAGATACGATGTCTGCTCCCTGGGTGCCTACACTGCAGTGTTCACTGTGAAGGCGTGGCACCGGCAGCAGGCATTTCATGGAGGGGGTGGTTCATAATTTTGCATTTGAACTGCTCGTTTTTCAGAAGAGGGCAGAGTAGCAGCTCAGAGAGCAGGATTATTGAGGATTTCTCAGAGATGCAGAGGAAGGAAGCCCAATAATACTTTGGGGGTGTTTTTGATAAGTAATTAACATTGTAATAAGATTAAAAGCTCAAAAAAGTTGATTTGCATGATATAGGACCTTTAATATTCACATGATAAAGGATGTTTTAATGTATGGCTCCATTCTATACACAAAACTCCATTCCCTGCATAAAATGTATTTAAACTTTTATCAAAGTTCTGCGTGTTTAAAAAAACTCACCTGTTAAGTTACAGGCATGTGTTTTAGACAATACATACATTTTCTGATTGAAGTTTGAGTCACAGATTCCACCCAAGAAGCACAAGCTCATTCTTTAAATTTCCTTTTTTAGATTGAAATGCTTTCAGTACTGTTTTTTTTTTCATTGGAGTGCATTCCAATAATTCCTCAGTCAATCTCTTTCTGGCCTTAGCTGCTGCTGACAGATCTTTGAGCTGCCATCACTCCATCAAGCTAGTTCAGCCCTGTCGGCTCATTTCTGCTTGGTTAATGATGCCCGATACAGAGAAAAAGCACAAAGAGGACAATTTATGACTGAAGTTGGAAACTGATCCACCAAAGACCGATCAGGATTTATGGGTCGTAAGGATTTATTATCAGCTGTGACCTGAAACACTGAAGATGTCACACATGTTGGCATCAGTCTTAGCAGCGAATAACTTCTTTTATTGTCCTTTCACTCCATCCATATCATTACTTTTACAATAAAGTAACATATTTGACCTTTTTTTCAATGGATTTGTGGGTTCTAGTTTCCTGACCTGAAATAATCCCAGTTTCTCTTAATCTAATTCATCCACATTCCTGCTTCTTAGGGAACCTGATAGTTGGGTGAGTGGCTACGCTCCAGACTTTGGGGCCAGGTAATGACTTCCCATTAGTCCATATGTTCTGCAAAGTGACACATGCTGAAGAAAGTCTATCCCTGAAACTAATCAGAAGGTCAGTTATCTCTGTTCTTCACTGTGATGCTTGCAATAGCAGCCAAAAATGCACACACACACACACACACACACACACACACACACACACACACACACACACACACACACACACACACACACACACACACACACACACACACACACACACACACACACACACATTGTTGCACAAACCAAGCGCGAGGCCAACATTGCACTGCACAATACAGCAGATTCATATATTTCTTCTGCTGGAAGGATGTATGGGTGTTTCATTCCAGCGATTAATGCGTCAACTGATCCACAGAAGCTTTTCAGCTGAGGATGAAGGCAAAAAAAAACCTACATCAAGTCAAATGTCATCTTTGTCCAGTAGAGGACCAGCTCAGGAGGCTGCGACCCTCTCCCCATCTTCTGAAAAACTCCTAAATTTCTGAGTGTGTGCTGTCATTTCTCACTGCATTGTTAAACAAAGAGAAGCGTCTGTCCTCTTCACAGTGAGCGTGTGTGTGCGTGTGTGTGTGTGTGTGTGTGTGCGTGTGTGTGTGTGTGTGTGTGTGTGTGTGCCAATATTTGAGGGAGGAAGATCTGCACAGCAATGCTTTTACATTCACAAGTGTTAGTGAAGCTGACATCCATCATGGACCGCTCCTCTCACCCCCTCCATGACACTGTGGAGGCTCTGAGCAGCTCCTTCAGCAGCAGACAGAGACATCCATCCTGCAAGACTGAGCTCTACCACTGGTCATTTATTCCATCTGCAGTCAGACTGTTCAACAGCATCACCACTAAATAATTATCAATTGTATTAATGCTGCTCACTTTGTATGTTTCTTTCTGATCTGTCTATCCACAAGTGAAAGTGTATAAAGTACATTGTGTTTATAGTTGTCTAGTACGTGTGTGATCCACAAGTGAAAGTGTAGATAGTGCTTATGCCTTGTATTATTTAATTCTATTGTATTTTTTCTTCCTTTATTTAAATATTGTTTGATGCTGTTATAGTTCTTGTTTCCCTGTTTTTTTGGAGCTTCTGCAACTTCTAAATATCCCCCACTGGGGGATCAAGAATCTTTTATCTTATCTTATCTTGTCTACATACACACACTGTAACAGTCACTTTTGAGTGTATAACACTGCAAGGTGGCGCCTCTTTTATTTTGGTATGGTCACTTTTCTTCTTCGTTTACACCCTCTTTTACTTTAATGTCGTGAACATCAACCGCGTGTACTCGGACCGATTGTTACGAGTGGTGAAGCTGTCATATTTCCATTATAGAATAAATAAGACTGTGTCTTCCTCATTTTGCTATGCAGCACCACATGTCCATGGCAAGATACATCACCACCAACATCACCACACGTTACAACACACGCTCGCACGCACACACACACACACACACACACACACACACACACACACACACACACACACACACACACACACACACACACACACACACACACACACACACACACACACACACACACGTATTTGCATGTGGTTGTAATGCTCCAGAGGTCCCAAAATATGGAATTCACTTCCTCCTCATCTTTCCCTGTGCTCATTTAAAAATTCTATCAAAAACCTCCTCCTTAATTAATAACCAAACAATGATTGCTTTTTGTTCTGTTTTTTTACTCGTCTTTTGATTTTATTGTTTTACTTCTTCCTGTTTTCTGCTACGTTTCAAATTTTTTTATGCTGTCTTGACGTTCAGGAGGCATTCTCACTATTATTAATCTTTTTTTTTTTTCTTCCATTGGCCGTTTAACTCCTCCTACACTCCAGAGTACAATGCTTGTACTTTTACAATGTACAACTTTTAAACTTTTTGAGTTATTCATTCTTTTGTGAAACTGCATTGACTTTTCAGCTCTGATCCCATTGTTCGCATGGACAGCTGGTTAAACTAGAGCTGCTGCTGCACTTTTTACCTTCAAATCTATAAAAATAATTTATAAACCATTCAACCTTTAACATGATAATACATTCAGCACAATTCAACCTTTTTAAGGTTTTCAGCTTTTTTCAACCTTATTGCTAATGTTAATATATTGCTAGGTTAATGCTTAGCTAATGCTAGGTTAATGCTAATGCAGGGCTGCCAAGTTTCAGAAAATGACGAGAGACATTAGTGACGATGCGTTCCAGCGAGAAAAAAAAAAGTGTTTTTTTTAACATGGCTTTGGCCTGTTTTAACATTGACTTCTACCTTCAGACTGATGTCATCACCTCCATGCCAGCGGCTCTCCCTGCACATGGCCTCCTAATGCTAGTTTTAATCAACCAGAAATTAGAAACGAAAACAAGAATTTTGACAAGAGACATTTATTTGTCAATATTTCATTTCAACCAACTGTCCATCATTTATCTGGGGACATGTCTCATGTTGTAGGTGTGTGTCACAGATGTTGATGATGACAGAGGCAGGGGGCTCCCACTTAAAACACTGTGGCCCAAGGCAGAGCTACCTTTACCTCAGCTCTCCTTATCTGCAACAGAAAGAGATCATTAAAAAGATAATCATGTAAAAAACATTAAAACATCAAGTGATTTTATATTAATGTCTCAATGTCCATAGAATACACTATTACAATAAGAACAGTTCAAATGATTATTAGATTAGACAAGGCATTTGTTTCATTTATGCTGATATAACCTACAAGTGCAATTCAGCTACTAGCAGTGTTCATAACACTGCTAGTAGCTGAATAAGAGTTTTAATTAACATCAAACAGAAGGGCTGACATGTTCTTATAGACACACAGTCTTTTTACTTTGTTTAACTAAAGTGGTGTAGCATTAGCATTAGCAACACTTGCTACATAACAAGGCATCATATCAGTCTAGTGATTTATATTTGTTATTGAGGTAACACACTCATATTAATAAAATCCTACTTTAAGCAGTGTTTGAACGCCTCATTTCACACAGTTTAGACAATCATATCCTTTACAAGATAAAACATTACTGCTTTGGTTACATTAGGCCTGGGTGATGTGGACCAATATTCATATCTACATATTTTTCCTCAAAATGGCAATAGGTGATATAAACCATTTATATTTTTTCAATAGATTTACAATAAAAACAATAATGGGTCAAAGTCAGTGGAGCCACAAAGACCCTTTTATTAATCACTAGCAGCACAATAACAACATTTTGTGTCACTTTGGTTTTTTTCAGGGCAGTCTGAGTTGTTGAAAGTAGTTTTTAAAGTAAATCACATTCAGGACACTGTCTCTTTAAGAATGTCTCAGCAGCAGCTCTGCTACACAGAGAGTTAGTTCGAGAAGAAAACACATGCAGCGTTAGTTTTTTAAATGAGTAAACTAACACTATAACACACAGAGACACACACACAGCAATATAAACAGTGAACAAAATTGGGTAGTTACATACCATCTCAGCCATCTCTGAAAGCATGTTGACGAGTCGGTGCGTGTTGTGTGAGGTGTTGTTTGGGATGGCTCATCAAGACCCGCCTTACGTTGCTTCTGATTGGTTCATTATTGCGTGATGACTGTTGTGGTTGGTTAGATTTTGGCACAAGGAAATATGGATTGGTTATCTTGGTCAGTCAATCAGAGTTACTCGAGCTACGGCAAGCCGCGAGGACCAAAGTTCATTATCATGAAAAAGATATAGAAGAGTATCGAATGGGGAAATATAAGCATGAGAAATATCAAGTGTGGCGTGTGGTGTGAGAATGCGTCAAATTGCGTGAATGTCACGCTCAAAGGGTGAGGCTTGGCATCTCTGCTAATGCTGGGCAAAAGGTTTTGCTAGACTAATCCTAATGCTAGGATAATGCTATTGCTAGGCGAATGCTAATGGTTGGTTAATTCTATTGCTAGACTAATGCTAATCTTAGTGTTAAATTCCTTGTGGTGGTGTCAAAGAGTATGGCAAAGGAACAATAACAGAAACCAGGATAAAAGACAAGGAAACAGATATAAAGTTGTTTATTTATTACAACAAAAATAAAAACAAAATCAATCTAAACACTAATCATTTAACTAAGGGAGAAAAGGCTTACAACAAACCTTCAAAGAAGCAGTAAAATCAATAAATCATTACTTCCAACTTAAAGCAAACAAATAGTATGTGTAAACCTTGGGTTACTGACGTTCACGCGCGATAAAAAGCCATCATCAATGGATCGAAGATGACTCGAGCTGCCATGGCAACCACCCGGAAAATAGTGATTTATTCACCGTAATGGGTGAAATAAGCCGGTGTTTGAGGAATATGAGCCTGTTCTAAAGGTGCGTTCAGTCTTTAGTAACTATAGTGGCTTAAATCACCTCTAATTAGTCACACTTTTTGGTCGCTTCATCATTTTATTGCTTCAGTGAGTGACGAGCGGTGAATAATATGAATAAAATGTGTCTGAGAAGACGTGGCAGCAGCAAAGGATGTCTGCATAGAGAGTCCTCCTGTTACACTGGATATAAAGACAGTAAATGCCGCTTGATATCGCATCATTTATATTGATTTTTAATGTAATATTGTTGCCAGAGTCATCTCAACGTCCTAAAAAATGTCATAAAAAAACACTGAAGCGGGACGCAAACCCGTGACCATCTCTTCTAACAGCAGCATCACAATTCACTGTGCCACCATTCCTTCAAAGATACGCGATCTACAGATTTAACTGTATAACAATATAAAACAACAATCAAGCCTTAAAAGTGGATTCATTTAAATTATCATTTCCTCCTTTAAATTATCCACAGGTTTGTATTCAGTGAACTTTACTACAGACGTCAGTAGATGTTTTAATGCAGATCAACCTCTCAGTGTCTTTCACTTAATGATCTGTATCCACAATGTTAGAAAGAAAACTACCGTTTACACAAAAAAAAAAAAACATAAATCAACACAACATTAGTAATGATGTGAACACGTCTGTGGTGTGTGATGTTACTGGTTAGTGTTAATGCTAGGTTAATGCTAGCTAAAACTAATGCTATTTCTAATGTTAATGCTAGCCAATGCTAATGCTAGCTAATAATAACGCTAAATATAATACAAGCCAATGCTAATGCTAAGCTATTGCAGTGCGAGGTGGGCCAGCACCTGCATCCTCACTTGCATTTTCTTCAGGAAATGCAAATATGTTAGTTTTGTCTTGATTTGATTATATTTGATTATTATTATTATTGTTATTTGTCTTTAGTTAAAGTTTAAATGTTTTATCAGGAGCCCTCTTCTTCAGGCCCCTTGAGGGATTTTTAGGTTTTCCCTACCATGCCTCTGAAGTGTATTCTGTTCATATGTGTCCACTGTTGATGTTTTTATGTTTCGTTGTATTTTAAACTGTGCCAAAGAAAAAAATTTAAATAAAAAAAAGAATGTTTTCAGTCATCTCCACCTCCTCCCAGTAGGGCTTCTTCACTCCTGGTTCGGGACACAAAAGTTGGTAATGGGTCTCTTTTTATTGGGTTGCTGGCAATTACTTTGGAGAAAAAAAGGAAAAGGCCTTGCACTTTTGTATTTTTTGTGTGAATTAAATATATATATGTATATATATATATATATATATATATATATATATATATATATATATATATATATATATATATAATGTGGATGGTTCTCCTAGGTGTGCATTTCCTCTGGGTACCATGATAGGATCTCTTTAACAGGAGTCCCAATAGCTTTGTTCCTGGAGAGCTACAGTGTTGCATGCTGCCATGCACTGATAAAGTTGAATATAAATAATGTGTGATCACTAGTGAAGTGATTTAAAGCATCTAAAACAAGCAGGACAGCAGTTATCGGGGACTAACGTTTCAAACCCCACTACAAATATTTAATTATCACACTTAAATAGTTTGTCACTGCCTGAGAAGTGGGTACATTTTCTACTCAGAAGTATAACAGTGACATTACATTGCAATGTACTGTATGGCCATTGTTACTTCTTCCTGTGACATGTGTACAAGTGACTTTCACACAATCTCTGATACTGGGAAATCCAACAAACAATGAGATAAATTTGTCCATAATCTTAATATATAAAAACCTAAAAAGGATTTTTACTTGTCCCTGTCATATCTGAATATTTATCTTACAATCAGCCAAGGGTTTATATTTAAAATGAATTATTCATACGTCCCTGCACTGCTGTCCACAGTCACCATTATAGGCTTGTACACTTCAGTTGCCTTGACCAAATGTGCAAATATGAAACAAAGTGTAAATATAGCTCCACAGCTCATGCTGCTTCCTCCATTGACTCTATAGGAAAACAATGGCATCCTATTATTCACTAGACCTGAGCGTAGACTGTGGGGACATTCCTCAGGGCTATGCCTTTAATATCAAACTATTCTCACTATTTTTCCCACATGAGCATGAAAAGTCATCTCCTGTCACTTGGCTGACTGATTATTATTGGGCTGCTGTTATTTGAACATAGCATTGTTTGAAAATGTTCCTGAGCCTAAAGGTCAGCACACTGAGAATAACTGGTGATATTTAGAAACACCTTTAGTTCTGTGATAGCACATGGCATGCTGGTCAGAAAGGTCATTTGTGAGAATATATGTTTATTGCACACTATCAAGACTTTTTTTCCTCACTAATTCTGGTCAATTGGAATGTTGTGTAGTAACACCTAAACATGTGGTACGAATGACAAAAATCCCAATGCAAAGCAACTAAACTAACGGAACCAATTTTATCTTTGACCTGGATTAATAAAATTTATATATCTTTGCTTCAGCACACCTGAATGTGATGAAAGTGTCATCGTGCACCTTGTCACTGACAACCTGCAGTATTGCAGCCCTCGAAGACTGTTTGGATTTATTTTGAATTTTTTCACCAGTCAAATTATTACACATTCTAACTCTGATTTAACTATAACTGTAGCTTTGTCCAGTTATAATAATAATTATTATTATTATAACATATAATAATTATTATATAAATTTACTATAATAATAATAATAATAATAATAATGGCCGCACTGTGGCTTAGTGGTTAGCACATCCACCTCACAGCAAATAGGCCCTGGGATGAACGCTTGGGTTTTTCTGTGTGGAGTTTGCATGTTCTCCTCATTTCTCCGGGTACTCCGGCTTCCTCCCACAATCCAAAAAACATGACTGTTAGGTTGATTGTTGTCTCTAAATTGCCCATACAGTCAATGTGCGTGGTTCTCACTGTGACTGTATGTTGCCCTGTGATGGACTGGCACCTACCCCCACCTAATGCCCAATGGAACTGGAGATAGGCACCAGCAGACCCCTACGAACCTGAAAAAGGACCAAGCGAGTAAGAAAATGGATGGATAAATAATAATTAATAATAATAATAATAATAACACTCAATTATTCTTTATTTATTTATAAATATAAACCACTATATATATAAACCCCTTGAGATGAACCATCTAGTTTTCAAAGGGGTCCAATACTGTTCAAACAAAAAAAGAGATGCACAAGACAGAAGCAGCTGTACATGCATTTTACAGAATAGTGGCTGTGAACAGAGGGAAGGAGTGAGTGTTTATACCTAAAACAGGTTTTTAGTTTAAACCAACTACTTGCACATTGTATATTGTTGTCGTGCTTTACTATTACTTACCTGTCCTGTACTTTTTGTTTTACTTGGTTGTGTACGGGTATATTTAATTCAATAAATGTGAAGAGTTCTATTGATGTATTTAATTTAATTTATAATATATACATTTATATCATATGAGTGTTATTGTCTTGAATTGAATTTTAATCGGCATCGGCCTTTGAAAATCCTATATTGGTCAACCACTAATGTTACATACCTCTCTCTCTCTCTCACACACACACACACACACACACACACACACACACACACACACACACACACACACACACACACACACACACACACACACACACACACACACAGGGCTCTCAACTATCAAAGGTCATATGGTTTAACAACATTTAAGAAATAAATTAACAAATATAAGGTACAGTTAAAGTTACATACATTTTGAAGGTATTGCACAAAAGCATTTTTAAACATATTAAGGGAGGTTATAGAAGTTACAGAGGCAGGAAGATCATTCCAATCAGAGGGGGCTTTATGATTAAATTACTTTTCTGCTCCTAGGAATGATAATGTTTGAGATGTGTCTCAAATTATAGGAAGATCTAAAAGAAAATAAATATCGTTTCAAATAGTCAGAATAACTAAAATGCGTTTAAAAATAAAAAGTAACAAGTGAAGTTGTTAGCACGTGCGTTCATTAGGTCAAGAAAACAGTGCACTTTGCAAAGTCATGCTCCCCTTGGGCCCGCGGGCCTCATGTTGGACACTGGGTGGGTGATAATGGGCCATTCTTCAGGCAGGGGGCGGGAGAGAGTTTGCGGGCAGTGCGCAGTGTAATCAGGCAGCTCCAGCGCTGAGGAACCAGTGATAAGACTCCTCAGCCCTCACGGTCCAGACCTGATATTAGTCCACACGTTCAGCGGTGAGACACACAAGAAGAAGAACTGGAGCCAAGGAGGGAACTTCTCTCAGGGATGTTTGACACCATCCAAACATTTTTGGACACATATGGAATATTATTTCTAAACGGATGCTTTTGTTTTGGAATAGTTAAATTTATGAAAGCGTTGGCAGTCCACTACAGCATTTTGCAGCAATAAACATCTCACAGTCTTATTGGGATTTATTTTTTTGAAGAAACTTTCTTGAGGAGCTCGAGGAGCGCTTTTCTCCATCCATTGAGCGCGAGCCACTGTGCCACGCGCACCCGTCCCCGAGGAGAGAGCGCGAGCCGCCCGCGCGCCCATAAATGCCCGGTCCTTGGGAGAGGCACGAGGCCGGGCAGCAACATGAGCTCGTGGGTGCTGCTGCTGCTGCTCGCACTGCTGTCCACGTGCGTGCGCTGTGGCGTGGCCGAGGTGAGTGCGTGTGTCCGTGTCCGTGTGCACGCACCGCAGTGACAGAGACAGGTGATGTTCAGAAAGGTGCGCTACACAGCCTCTGACGTCACCACACATTTCATAGAAAGTTACAAAGATTACGTCAGGTGAATTCGAAGCTAAAACTTTATAATAGGATTTTTTTTATTTTAAATTGTGTAACTTGTGTACTTTTGTAACAGTTTTTGTAATAGCTGCTGTTTATGGGATTTTGATAGTTAAATATACATATAAACAGAGGTGTAAAGAGTACTGATATTTGATTAAAGTTGTACTTAAGTACTAATACAAGTAAAAAGTAGCTCAATTAAATAAGTAAGTAAAAGTTACTATTTACTTTCACCCCAACGTTTATTTTTGGTAATAAATTGTTGCCATGGTTCCCTTGCATACAGTAAACATCTTATGTATAAACTTAAAAAGAAAGAGACCAATCTACCACAATTGGAACTTCATTTATCTTCCACAAAAGTATCTGTATAAAATAAAAGGTTTGTGAAAATGTACAATTTAAAAAATAAATAAATAACACAAATTAATTAAATTAAAAAATAAATAAATTTAAAAAATGATCAGGCTCTATAAGTAAAGTTAGATTTATGAACTCTAAAACAGTGCCATGTGGGTAACAACATAATAGATAGAAACCACATCTTGAACCATAGAAAGTGACTGGGCTTTGATCAGAAATGACATGAATAAGAACATATGAGTTATGTTAAATGTGCCTTCTATGAAACGGAAGTAAAATAATAATCACAAAAAAATTGCTGCTCGACATCCGCTCATGGAAAATCCATGTCAAATTACAGCCCGATTCAACGAGCATTAATGGAGGAGTAGTCGTGGCACATATGGAGTAATGGGCCTCATTCATATATTAGTATGTGTCAATGATTCGGTACCACCAACTGTCGCAATATTTGACTCACAAATAAATTATAAAACAACTTTAATAAAAGAGAGGTGCGCCCCTCGGGCTCGTAATTGTGCGAGGCATAATCGTAATCTACGTTGAATTAGCTTTTAAACGGTATATCACACGACTATTTTCCCATAAATTTGGAAATTACTGGAAATTGGGGAAAGGGCGTTGAGCATCTCATCATATTCATTGATAGAGTATTTATACCAAACTGCATTCCGATCTAACGAGAACTAATGGAGAAGTAGCCATTTGAAAAATGAGGCCCCCTGGATTTTAACTAGTGTACACAACAAGAAGAAGAAGAAGAAGAAGAAGAAGAAGAAGAATGACTGATCCCGTTAGATCTCGGAAGCTAAGCAGGTCTGGGCCTGGTTAGTAGGTGGATGGGAGACCACTGAGAATTCTGTCATTGTGTCCTTGGGCAAGGCACTTCACCCACATTGCCTAGTATAAATGTAGTGTGTGAGTGAGTGTTCGGAGGAGCCGATGGCGCACTTTGGCAGCCTCGCTTCCATCAGTCTGAGGGCAGCTGTGGCTATAATAGTAGCTTACCACCACTAAGTGTGGCATGAAAGAATGATCCCTTAATTCTGTAAAGCGACTTTGAGTGTCCAAAAAAGCGCTATATAAAATTGATGCATTATTAAGAAGAAGAAGAACAACAACAACAACAAAGTGAGTGGTGTTTTCAGTCCGGTAGCCCGGCCTAAAAATGTATTCGGGGATATATCGCAATCGATCCAAAAAACGTCCAAATTAACAGAATCAGAATATGTTGTAGAAGCAAAAGTTAAACCTTTTGGAAAAATGTAATTTGACAGTTAGATAAATATACTACTTGTTTTTGATATTGGTACTTGCATGCAAATCTTTTATCGTATTGTCAGATTCATGGCAATCTACAGCTCTAAAGCTAGCCCAACTTAAGTCAGAGGTTTGGAACCATCTCATAAATATCCAAGTAAAATTTTAAATCAAATCGTGATTAATTGATTGAAAACCTTATTAATTATAATCAAATCGATTCTGGAAATTGGCCATGATACCCGGCTCTAATTGGAGGGGAAGTCTGATGACGTCATAATGCAAAGCTTGACATTTTAAACGATATCATGATACCGACTTTGTGAGGGTACAGGTTTGGGAGGTCAGGAACTAGACTCGTCTTTTGTAATTTTCTCATTTTAACCTGATCACCTTTAAAACGAGGAACAGCTTCTGAGCCTTTAGCACTGATTGAAGATGTGTGACGCTGCAGCTGCTCGTCTGCATAGTGAGAATCTGATGAAGAGGATTTACTGATCTTAGTGAATCAGCCTCCTGTCAACAACAGTGTGGGACTTCCTAAACAGTGAGTCATCATGTTCCTGGGCTTTATTCTGCCTCCTCTGGCAAACTGCAGCATAAAAGACGACAATGGCCACGGTTACATGATATTTTTTTTAATTCGGAATCAGTTATTCCGAAATAAATTATTCAGAATTAAAGTGTCCATCCACTTTTTTCATTATATTAATGTCTTCTAAGGCTCACATTAAATAAACTAGTGCAGTGCCCGTAGGAAGTATGTATATATGTAACACTGTAATATAGGCTGGCATACATCTGCAGCCTGCTGAGAGAGAGAGTTATAACTACAAATGAACTTTCTTCTGTTGATTCATGTTTTTTATTTTTTTCTTCACTGATCAATTGATCTTTATTTGTATAGCGCCAATTCATAACACGTGTTATCGCAAGACACCACAGAAAGTCAAGATTGAGCTGTTCAAACATATCCTGAGTTACCATGACTACCTGTCTGTCAACATCATTTCTTAAAATTTTCTACTCCCATGGGGTGTGGGGCAGGGCGTCCAAACAAATCCGATGTTGCACACCATTGAACCAAGCAGCGGCCGTGTTGAAAGTCTCAGTTGTCTGTTCCTGAACCACAGAAATATTTAAGCCACAGACACAGACAGACAGATACAGTATTCCTTGCTTCATAGATGGATGGATGGACAGATGGATAGATGGATGGATAGATAGATAGATAGATAGATAGATAGATAGATAGATAGATAGATAGATAGATAGATAGATAGATAGATAGATAGTCTCGGCTCTAGTCCGGGCCACCATTTTGGATTATGTCGTCACCGCTTATCATCATAACTGGCCGAGCATACGCAGAACGACCGGAATTAACTTAAAGCCGAATTAAACGTTTACAAGATAGAGAAATTATTACATTCGGAATTAACATCAGAATAAACCAGCCACTTAATTCAGATTTAAGTTTAATTTGTAATTATTTGGAATTAAGTGTTTACAAGGTCAGTTTAAAGAGGATTTAACTTTTATTCTGAATGAAAGAGGAATTAAAGCTCCCATGTAAATGTGGTCAATGGCCGCCATAGTCTGATTAATGTCATGAGCACGTTGGCATTTAGGGACATTAACTATTAAATCAGGAGAGCAGGAGTAAACTTGGGGTGGCAAACGAACATTAGGTGAAGTTGTGTAATTCTGACAAATAAAGGAGTGAATTGGCTTTAAAAATAAAAATAAAAATTAAATCAAATGTCCTGAAAACGTCCTGAAAACGTTAGCACGTCCGCCTCACAGCAAGAAGGTCCTGGGTTCAAGCCCTGGGGTGGACTTGGGTCCTTTCTGTGTGGAGTTTGCATGTTCTCCCCGTGCTGCGTGGGTTTCCTCCGGGTACTCCGGCTTCCTCCCACAATCCAAAAACATGACTGTAAGGTTGATTGGAGTCTCTAAATTGCCCATAGGAGTGAATGAGAGAGTGAATGATTGTCTGTGTTGCCCTGTGATGGACTGGCGCCCTGTCCAGGGTGTACCCCCGCCCAGCGCCCTATGAGAGCTGGAGATTGGCACCGGCAGACCCCCGTGACCCTGTTAAACGGGAATAAGCGGGTATGAAGATGGATGGATGGATGGAATTACAATTCACTTTACTATTACAGTGACCAGCATTTTTTCCAATTACAATTATTTTTTTCACCCTCAAAGTCAATTACAGTTACGTTCTCAATGACTAAAGTTCAATTACAATTAATCACAATTACTGAGCCTTTAATAAATAATACTAATACTAGCATCTCTTATGATAACTGATCCTAAATCAGCTGTAAAATACTAAGACATTATCTAATTTCTCTCCTATCTATTGGTTACCTTGTTAAGCTTCCAAATTAATGAAAATATAGGTTTTAATATTTTGGTGTGGGGGTCTGAGCCTTTTTTGTGTCAGTGTACCCCAAGATTTAAATTTCTTAAATGGTAAAATGTGGGAAAGCTTGATATGAAATAATTGTAATAATTGTTAATTACATATGTGTAGAACTGTACATAGAACTTACATGGTTCCCCAGTTTAGCATCAAATTATAATGGACAATGTTTATGAAATTTTCATGGCAATAACAATTATAAAGACAATTATCTGAACTCAATTACGACTATGACAGCAAGATATTTTTGAAATTACAATTATAATTACACCATATTTGTATTTAATTATCAGCTACATGATTACAATTATAATTGACTCCAACCCTGAACATAGGTATCATTCTGTTTTATTTGCTTTCTCTAAACCTTATTGTCCTTGTAAACGTTGGAGTTTTGGTGCAGAATGTTTCAGATATGAACCGTCTTTATGAATGGACGCCTGCGGGCCAACAATGCAGAGGTAGTTCATCTCTGTGCTGTGTAACAAACCCAGAGCTCTGTTAGGCTCTCTCACAGCTGGATGCTCCACACGGTGAAGAGATGCATTCATGGATGGTTGGTCCAGATGTTCAGTGTGCTATGAATCAGTTGAAGGGCACCATTAAACAGTAACACTGTGTGATAAAGAGGATTCTTATGTTGTTGATAATTGGAATAAAAGCACAATTCATGTGAAATGTAAAGTCATTGCTGCATTAAAGGAAGGCTTCTCCTCGTGCTTAGTGAATAACAGTCTTTTACATACAATGAATGGCTGAACTGAACAATTGCTAAAAGTCAAACAGGAAGAATAAACTTAAACAAGAGTTTTATCTATGTCACGAGGCTTGACCTGAATGTTTATTATTTGATTTTGAAACACATAATCTCTTTCTCTTTTTTGGACATGTTTCCTCCTTTTAAGGTCAATTATCTGACGAATTTAAGATCACAAGTCATTGTCAACCATGTTAAATTGTAAAAACAATAAAAACTAAAACCAGGTTCTAGCTCCTAACTACTATTCTTTTCAACTATTTATGTAGGGGTGTGCATTGCCATGAATCAGGGAAATAAATAATAACCATAATCTGATTATGAACACTCGATTCGTTTAAGTTTAATAGCAAATAGCATAATGTAATTATTGTATTTTATAATTTCAGCAGTTCTCAGGATCAAATATGATCAAGTAGGATCCATGTTTTGCATTTGCCAAAAATAGAATCAAATCAAATTATAATAAAATAAAATAAAATAAAAGGGAAAAAATATGGAGGCTATTTTTTTTAAATCACAGTGTTTTCCAATATTTAATTACTGAAAACACCTGCACGATACGGCTTAAAACCAATATCTCAATATTTTTAGGCTAAATCACGATGTATGATATATATCTCAATATTTTAATTTCTCCTCTGAATCACTGTACAAATGTTGAATTCAAACTTTTGGTGCATAAAATGACACCAATATGGTGATTCAAGTAGCCCCTTATATTAGGGCTGTGCCATCTAAGGAAACGCACGATCTGATGCGGTTATTAAACGATTATCACAATTTTGCTGTCGACCGAAGCAGATGCAGCGAGGTAAGCTAGTCCATGGCCCAGGGAAAGGGCGAGTTGGGAGCGGGTCGATGGTTGTGATATCGTCAATTCATACATCTCACATGGAACAGGCAGTGATATATCAAGTATATTCGATATATCGCCCACCATTACTTCTGGATCTGTGTCAGGGCTGGATATTATATGAGCTGCTGGTGGCTCCCACAGCCAGACTGGTAGAGAATGACTGAATGAAACCGTTCACCATTTACTGACACGTCTTACTGGGGAAATGTGGAAGGCAGCATGTCAACAATGTGTCTTTGAAGTTGATGGATTGTTAATGAAACTATTAGAGAGACACAAGGGTGTGAGGGTGAGATGTGAGACACCTTCAAAGCATTTCTGTTGTCGACTTCCATCCATCCATCTTCTCCCGCTTAGCCGTTTCCGGGTCAGGGGGGCAGCATCCTCAGTAGGGAGGCCCAGACTTCCCTCTCCCCGGCCACTTCCTCCAGCTCTTCCGGGGGGACCCCGAGACATTCCCAGGCCAGCCAAGAGACATAGTCTCTCCAGCGTATCCTGGGTCTTCCCCGGGGCCTCCTTCCGGAGGGACGTGCCCTGAACGCCTCACTAGGGAGGCGTTCAGGGGGCATCCTAATTAGGTGCCCGAGCCACCTCATCTGGCTCTTCTCGATGCGGAGGAGCAGCGACTCTACTTTGAGCCCCTCCCGAATGACTGAGCTTCTCACCCTATCTCTAAGGGAGAGCCCAGCCACCCTACGGAGGAAACTCATTTTGGCCGCTTGTACCCGTGATCTTGTTCTTTCGGTCATGACCCAAAGTTCATGACCATAGGTGAGGGTTGGAACGTAGACCGACCTGTAAATCGAGAGCTTCGCTTTTTGGCTCAGCTCCCTTTTTACAATGACGGACCGGTGCAGACTCCGCATCACTGCAGACGCCGCACCAATCCGCCTGTCGATCTCTCGCTCCATCCTTCCCTCACTCGTGAACAAGACCCCGAGGTACTTGAACTCCTCCACCTGGGGCAGAACCTCATCTCCAACCCGGAGAAGGCACTCCACCTTTTTCCGGTCGAGAACCATGGACTCGGATTTGGAGGTGCTGATTCTCATTCCGGCCGCTTCACACTCGACTGCGAACCGATCCAGTGAGAGTTGAAGGTCACGGTATGTTGGAGCCAACAGGACCACATCATCTGCAAAAAGCAGTGATGCAATACTGAGGCCCCCAAACCGGACCCCCTCAACCCGGTGTCCACCAACGGGTTTGGGTATTGCCGCCACGACAGGCACCGACTACCTTGCGGCCACAGCACCGATCAGCCGCCTCAGCAACAGAGGCACGGAACATGGCCCACTCGGACTCAATGTCCCCCGCCTCCTCCGAGACATGGTTGAAGTTTTCCCGGAGGTGGGAGTTGAAGTTCCTTCTGACGGGAGACACTGCCAGGCGTTCCCAGCTGACCCTCACTATACGTTTGGGTCTGCCAGGTCTAACCGGCATCCTCCCCCACCATCGGAGCCAACTCACCACCAGGTGGTGATCAGTGTACAGCTCCGCCCCTCTCTTTACCCGAGTGTCCAAGACATGCGGCCGCAAGTCCGATGACACGACTACGAAGTCGATCATCGAACTGCGGCCTAGGGTGTCCTGGTGCCAAGTGCACATATGGACACCCTTATGCTTGAACATGGTGTTTGTTGGATTACTATTGCAACAACACATCATCAGAAGGGTAAAACTAACCTGTCTCACGACGGTCTAAACCAGCTCACGTTCCCTATTAGTCTGTTATTGACTTTTTGGTCAATAATGGTCAGTATCTTAAAAACCCCCCCCAAAAAACAGTGAACCTGCAACAAGTTAATGGGTTCCTGTTTGACGCTCTTCATTGTGTAGCTACAGCTGCTTCTGGAATTTGACTAACTTAGCAAGTAGTAAAGTGGTTTTAAGTTCTCCAGCTTTCCAACATCTAATATCTTCTTCACTGTTAATATGTGGTAAAAGGCCTCCATTTTTTTTTAATTCCAATTTTCCCTAATTCTGTGTAAATTCATTTCACCTTTATTTCTGTTTGATTGGCTTTCTCTAATTTGACGTTGTTACTGACTACTAGGGATGTAAAGATTAATTGTGAGTCAGTTAAAATCGATTCAAAGGGGTCAGGGTTCACATCGATACCCTGAAATCCTGAAATTGAATTACAGTACTTTTTTTAACAGCAGAGAGCGCTATCTATTTACAATTTGAAATTCAGGACACACCACCGTGTTTTAAATCAAAAGTGTGGAAGCATTTTGGCTTCCCCAAGACAAAATGAAAGAAGTGAGGAAGAAAGAACATATGAAATCCAAGGTAAGAGGGGCACAGAGAGGAAAGAGAAACAAGAGAGAGAGAATGAAGACACAGTTTATTTATTAATATTATTTCTTTGATATGGGATTTGTTTTAAAGTCCAGTTGTTGAGGCACAAAATACATTTTCAGTTGCACTTTAAAAAAGTAAAAGAACTAATATGGAGTTTTGCATAATTTACTGTAGAGCCAGAATTTAAATGAATAGGCAATATAATTGACAATGAACAATAATAGAAAATAGTACAGCATTTTCCTTTTTATTTTGGAAGAAAAAAAAAAATATATTTTTCAATCATCATTTGTCTACAGTCTCATTTTGTGAAATAAATTGTGAGAGAATCATATCGTGAACCCAGCATCGTGAATTGAATCGCATCGGGAGTTGAGTGAATCGTTACATCCCTACTGACTACCAATACTAATTGACCCAGATTGATTCTCGTGAGATTTGATATGTTCTTCTATATATTATCTTAATCTCTTACTACATATTTAACCACTCACTTAACCCTCCTATTATCCTTAGGGTCAATTTGACCCCATTCAATGTTTATCATTCAAAAAAATAATAGCTAACTTTTATTTTTGCTTCACATTTCATGACTTTTCCTAATTTGATGGGTACAATTATGTTGAACACATATTGCAAGCATTTGTGTTCCTTTGAGGTCAATTTGACCCCATGCTGTTTTAGGTGTGTAAAACTGGTGTGTGTGCGTGTGACCTTACGTCCCCTATTGACCTGATGGTGGCACTGCAGAAAAAGTCATATCATCTCCACAACCAAAAGGGTTCACACTGTTGTGGTCCTTAAAGAGTAACTAAACCCCCGCTTTCTCCTGACCTGCCACTAGGAGGGAAATTTAACCCCAAGTTGCTCCCAGTGGTTGACTATGAATGGGTGAATATGTAAAGCACTTTGTGACCTCTGTCCGTGAAAGGTGCTATATAAATAAGCATTACTCACTACTTACACGCCCAGTCTATTCTAAAAAATCTCCAATGAACAATCTATGCTATGCTAACTAGCTACTCATTACTAAATACACCTCTCTTTTATCAATCCAACCTACTCACCACAGATTGTAGAGCCCACAGGTGAGTTTTTATAAAAGGGGCGGGCCTAACTGCTTGTTTGTGACAAGTGGTCCCAAAATATCACATGATCTCGTTGTCAGCCAATAGCAAAAATCTATTGTAATAGCCAGGTTTTAACCCATAGAGGGCAGTAACTCTGACATCTTACAACTAAATATGAGAAATGTAAATAGTTGGATCAGGATCAATCAACAGCACTACTTCATACACAAATACATTTGTATTCAGCAGAAAAAAGTGGTTTTGGGATTTTGTTACTCTTTCATGTTGTCAGTAAATTGAGAAGATTTGGCTATTGCCTATATCGGATCGACCGATATTTTGCATGTTATGCAATTAATGTGATGGGCTGTAATGTCTTAATTCACCGATCCGATCAATCACGTCATTGTCATGATGAAACTTTCTGTAGCTGCTCCCATTGCATTGTTTTATTGTCTCATTTACAACAAAGAGTTACGTGAAACAGCTTTATTTTACTCATATTTGTGGACAAGGCTGAAAACCCCAGCCTACTGGCTCTGAAAGCAGCGGCAGCGCCTGCTGTTAGTGTCTGTGTGTGTGTGTTTTGTTTATTTAGTCTGAGCATGTTAAAAGAGAGCATACAGCACCTTATAATCGATCTGTTCCGGTCATACGCGCTCCCTCAATCCGCACACTGGTCGAGCAGTTAAAGAGCCACGCATGCACGCACGCACGCACGCACACACACACACACACAACAAATGTTTTGTTCAGGTCATGCATGGAAATTCTTCAACTCTTCCACTCCCTCACAGTCACAAGTAGGGCTGAACGATTTTGGAAAATAATTTAATTGTGATTTGTTTTCTTCAATATTGCGATTATTTTTTCAAGGGCCTCTTGTCAATGAACACAAGCATCATAAACAATTTCAGATGTATTTAAACTTTAAATAAATATAAAATATAAATTTGAAAGCAAAGATTACAACAATAAAGCAAATCTGTGGCTTTACCTCTTCAACATATCTAACTAGCTTCACGTTTCATGAAACATGTAAACATGTGGACTGCACTTCTTAAACACTCTCTGAATTTAACAGGACAGTACAAGACAGGACAAGAAAACATAAATGAATAAAGAAAATAAAAATAAAATAATGATAATAATAAATTGCGGCCTTTGCTATTAGAAAATCACATTTTATGATATTGCGATAATATCGCAAATGCAATTAATCGTTCAGCCCTAGTCACAAGGCTGCGTTTAGATCCCGAAACATGGTACCGTTTGATCTTCTGTGAATCTGTATCAGGTAGTACCAAAGGAATTTGGTTGATACCTAAAAAAAAACCTGGATTTATATGATCGGTTTTTTTCGTGGCGCTAGAAAACAAGTCAAGGTTTCATTATCAAGGGATTTTTTTATGTAGTCAACAAAAACAAAGTGTCTGACACAAAAACTTTAACAATTTTCTGGAGGCAAATATCTCTGGGGTCAGATTGACCCCAAGGTTAACAAGTCGTAGTAATATTGAGGATAATATGAAAATATGAAATATTTGGTGTCTTCTACAGTAGTTTCAGGAAGTTCATTCAATTGTTTTCCTCTGTTTCTCGTGATCGCAGAAAGTCGGAGGCCCAGGCGCACCTGATGAGGTCTGATGATATTAAACATTAGTCGGTGCTGAAGTTAATGGCTGACGTGTTTGATGTTAGTTTATTCTACAGTCAATAACTTTCATTGGAGGTAGATTGTGAGTGAGTTCCTGCCTAATGAATGACTCTATCATCACGCTCCCTTCTCATCTCACTTCTCCTTTAGGCGCAACGTTTGACTCTCAGGCTGTTTCGAGGGAAAACGTTGCAAAAGCTTTGAGATATACAAGCAGGAATTCCCCATCTTTAACTTCAAAGTTTAACACCAGGAAATCATACACTGTAGGTTCAGTTATGTTTCTCAATGAAAAAAAAAACCATCATGATAAAACATAATGAATATAAGCATTGAGCAAGAACCTTCAAAAGAAACAATTAAAGCTAAAGTCCTTATTATATAGGATATATTATATACAGTATGCCACTGTCAAATGTCAGATAGTCATGATTAATTGAAGTCACAAAGGTTTTACACAAGCCTCATTTTTTGCACGTGCAGTCATGCTCTCAGAGACGATGTATGAGACCTCCCACATGTGCTGCGTCTGCCGCAGTGCCGGCAGCAACTCAACCCCCTAATTATAGACAATAAGATGCTCCCTCCCTGCTCACTGCATTTGCTGCATTCACTGCATACGGTGCATTCCCTGCCTCGACCTGGCATTCCTCACTGAGGCTGACTGCTAATGGGACAGAGGAAGAATAAGAACTGAATTCAGTCAAAAAATACAAAGATTAGCTTTTAAAACACAGTATAAAGGTGCTGCTGCAGGAAGAACCAATTTTTAACTGCAGAATTTCTCCTTAAATACACTATTTCAAATGCAGCTGGATGTTGGAGAATTGTTTTAAAGCAGATGATGGTTTACAAATTAACTTGTCCAAATTAGATTTTTGCTGCCACATTTTGTTAAAGCTGCAGTATGTGACTTTTTTTGGCGTCATTTGATAAAAAACCCATTTGAAATACAGGAGCGTGACGCTGGAGAGCTTTCTACCAACAAAATGATCCATGAGCTGTTTTAAGTCTTAATATTGTACTATTATACTGCTCGCTCAGCTCGTCAAAAGTCTATGCACGTTCACAATCTGAGAGTAGGAGAAGTGTAAGGACAGAGTATCCAGCAGAATTCTCCATCACGGTTTTTGGCACAGTCAAAGCAAGACGAAAAACGTAGACCGAGGTGGAGAAGCAATAGAATAAAGGCACAAATGTGTTCAGGATGAACGGACTCCACGGAGGTCCCTCTTGATTATGTGCAGTGGACTGTGAGTGATCCGCTTTTGGTTCGTGCGCAAAACAGTTGTGATAAATTGCTTGTAAATCTAAGATAAATATTATCTAAGGTAGAGAAAACAGACACAATTCATTTGCAGTGTATAGTGTCTGTCTGTCTGTCTGTCTGTCTGTCTGCAGATGGGATCAGGAAGTGGAGGAGCTGTGGCTGTCCTCACAGCAGTGTCCCTACATTTGTTACTAGTCTCTATGGAGTAAAGAGTCGCAAAGAGTTTTACAGTGTGCGCATTCGCACAAGCATTCACGTGGAAACGTGGAGCGTCGCTTTAAAAACAAATGTATTTAATAGTGGAGACCATTTTCATATTTCTTAGTCCAGCAGTTTGTACCAGAATAACCTGACTTTAATGTGTTAATAACCCATTTTAAATCACTTTGAATCAAATTTGCATTAAAGAATACGAGTAGTGAAGTTTAATTACAAGCTCTCTAGAGGTTTAATCATATGATGTTCTTGTGAGTAGAAATAACCTGAATTGTCATCCTCTGAATTACTATAACATCTGTCACCTTCGCCTGAACTTTCTTTCTATTTGCTGGTGCAAAGTAAAATAGCGTGTGCAATTTCCCTGGTTTAATTCTTTGGGACATCCACATGATAATTTGAGAAATAAAGTTTGCACCAATGTTTGCTGGACTTAAGCAAATGGATAATAAATGTCCCGGAGCATCCCCTGTCCTTAGAACCTCCTTTGGCAAGGAAAAACTCAGAAAATCCAGTGGGAAAATGAATTACACACAAACATGTCATATACATCCAACATACTACCATAAAGAAGAGACACAGAAAACAGGTGGGTTTTACACCAAAGGCACCCCTTTCCATTTATCCAGGCTTGGTACTGGCACAAAGGAACACACTGAGTGAGTCCCGTTGTGGCTGGATTCCCACCACCCACCCTGTTAGAGGTTAGTTCTCATATTCTGCCTGTGGCACCAATGGAGCACTCAATCTAACAGCCTCACGCACCTCCCCACATGCTTTGATTTGCCTTTCCTTTTTTTACGTAAGGTGCGCATTAGGTTATAAACATGTGGTGAAAATATCAACATTTATAATGCGGTGTTCATGGAGAAATGTGCATGTTTCGCTGTTCGCTTTAAGCACAGCCGCTGCCTGCTGCCTCGTCACCAGCCTCACCCCCTCTCATCCCCCTCTCCTCCGGACACGCTACTGCTGCATTGAAACACTAAATACTGAAGTGACACGGACTTTGAGGGCATGTGTGTAGTGTACAGTACAGAGCCAGAGAATATCTGGAGACAGCACCCGGAGATTCTCTGTGTGCGCTGTTTGTAAAGGGCTTGACTGTGCCACAGCCCTAGTCCAGATCCAGCTAACAAAAGAGAACAAAACAAAATTCAACTTATCAGAACAGCACGTCCCACATTTCCGCTCTTTCCCTGTACGTTATAGTAGTAGTACAGGGTCCCCACGGTCATCAAATTCCTGGAAAAGTTATGGAATTTGAAAAACCGCTTTTCCAGTCTTAAAAAGTCATGGAATATTTGAAATGTTTTGGAATTTTTGTTGAAATATAGCCTATTTTATTTTAATGTTCAAAATATGTTGAACCCCAAAGATGTTAAGCGTTATCTCAACATGAAAGTGCTGATTACTTCAGCTGGCGTACACTAAAAACCAAGAAATGCACAACCAAAGAAAGAACTAAGTCATGGATTTTTGGTAAAATATTTTGGAAAAGTTTTGGAAAAGTTTTTAAAAATAATTGGGAAAAAAGTATGGGAACCCTGGTGGTAGTAGTAATAGTAGTATCAGTGTGCGTGAGACTCAGACGCCCCTCCCCCCCTCAAGTCCCGTCCGGTCTAACCCGTGTTGATTTCAAAATAAAATGAAAATAATCGTTTGAAACATAATCACCAAAAATGTCAGAAATAATTAATGCACACCCTCGGGCCATGCACAAGCTGTGTACGACATTTCAGGTCGATCAGATACTGTGTCAGGGCGATATGCGCTCCACACACAGACACGCACGCAGACAGACAGACTTTCCTTGTATTTATAGAAAGATATAGTAGACAGTATATACTCATTGAGTTTGTAGTGCATAGTATGTTCGTGTGACATTTTCATTCATAAATACAATGTAGATGAGATACAACGTGTCCACTGTAAGATTTATTTCATCGGTGATGAAGGTGACCAAGCTATTTTCCTCAAACCAAGAAGTTTTTAAAGTTTGTATTGACTTTTTTTAGGTTCTTTGCTGATTGGACAGCAGTTCATTTAACATGACACACTGAGCATGTGACTGAAATGGTCATAGTAAATATATTCTTCCAAAGACAAACCCTCATTGACTTTAAATCCAAATTTTTTTTAGAAGATATTTGCACCAATTGTTTTAATTGTCAAGTTTTATTTCCCAATTTTGAATTCAATACTCACATACTGGCATGTGCAGCATCCATATTCACTAGAATCTGATAATTGAATTAGAATAAGAATGTATATTGTTATTCCCTTTCAAAATAAAAGTTTTTATCTAAAAATGTACCCCTCACATCTGTTTACTTTTGTTTTGTCAACGCTGACATGTTTATTGAATATTTCCTGCTCGGACACAAATTTTCATGCCAGCAGGCACCGATGTGAACAAAGACACACATCCTATAATTAACATTAGACATAATTAGCTGCAACGGTGGTGGGGGAACCTTTATAATGACTCCCTCCGCAGTTCTGCAGCTGAGAGGGTAACGCAGGAGGCATTTCCCCCATGGATTATTGACGTGTAAAAAAAAGGTCCACAACAATGTGGGAATGTCAGAATACACCATCATACGTAAAGGACCGCTTCCTTTAGCTGCAGACTGTTCTCCTCTGGGATTGATCAAAATTCCAACATGATACGGTAGTAAACACTGCACATTAAACGAGAACAAGCAACTCCTAACCTGCATAAGAATCTGTGTACCCTTTGTTCTTTGGTTATTCTGTTTTAAAACCAAATCAAATGATGTGGCTATTTTGTTTTACTGACTTAAAATCAAAACAGAAATACAGAAAAATAAAAAACCAGATAAGCGTTTTTTTTTTTTTTTAAAACTTGTTCTGTTTGTGTGATATTTTGATATTTAAGGGGTAATTGAAGCGAGAACTGAAGTCTGCTGCACCTGGTTTCCCTCCACAGATCCTGGACCAGGTCTCCACACACAATAGGACTGTTAAGGATTTATTTCAGTAGGTTTCTGGTCCTGCTCCTGTTTTTATTCAGTCTGTGGATGTTTTAGCTCATAAAAAGCTTGTTATGGTCTAAATAGTGTCCAAATATCCAGGTGACTGAGTATCGACTGTGGGGCTAGTGTGATGAATAATAGATGTTAGAACTTCT
The DNA here is from genome assembly GCF_900634775.1 of Gouania willdenowi. NCBI lineage: Eukaryota > Metazoa > Chordata > Actinopteri > Blenniiformes > Gobiesocidae > Gouania > Gouania willdenowi. The sequence continues at coordinate 4,564,933 of NC_041051.1, read as the reverse complement.
ACCATTTGATACTTTTCCAAAAACAATTACATAGGGCTGGGATAAACGATAATTTTTTAAACGATTATTCTAGCGATTATTTTTTCGATGCATCGATTAATCTAGCGATGAATTTTTCCGGTTCGATTTCATTTCACTCGATTCAATTATCGATTATCACCCTGTTTATTGACTAAAAGTAATTTATACATGTTGATTTACATATCTAAAATGAAAAAAAAAAACATGAATTCCTTAACATTGCAATATATGTTAATTGCTCTTCAACTTCAAGTAAGAATATAAAAGTACAAAATAATGCATTCAGAGTCAGAGGTAACATTCATTAAAACATGAAAAGGCAGTGGGAGGCAGCCTGTCATGGTGTTCTTTCTGAACCTGTTTTCAACATAAAGTTGAAAACACACAGGCCTAGCTTACGTAAAAATAATAACTTAAAGTAATACACTCTGCCACTCACATTTTTCTTAAACTCAAAATTCCAAATGCTAATACAAAAAGCAAAAAATAAACTTTCCTTTTAATTTAAGAAGTGTGTGTGTGTGCGCTGCTGCTGCTGTTGCTGATGTCACGGCGTGTGTTTCCTCCTTGTCCCGTTGACGCACTGCCGTCCGGTCACACTCGGGATAAAGGACGAGGGTTACGAGGAACAGCTACCTTCAATCAATGAGTGCGTGCTTTCTCTGCCTTGCACTTTTGAAACTCGGAGGAGCCACTCACGTTAGTTATTCTCTGGCGCTGCCATCTTTGTTTTGGTCAGACGACGCATCGGTGCACATATTTTGCATCGACGTCATCGATTACGACAACGCGTTGTCCCGTCCCTACAATTACAGCTTTTTTGAGGGCAGTAAAAATATTTATTTTGCACATTTTAATCCCATTAGCCACTAACAGCAGCCGTTAACATAGACGGAAGTTGATCAAAAGAAACAAGGAGCACCAGTAGATTCAATGGTGACAGCCTCACCCCCTCTCATCCCCCTCTCCTCCGGACACGCTACTGCTGCATTGAAACACTAAATACTGAAGTGACACGGACTTTGAGGGCATGTGTGTAGTGTGCAGTACAGAGCCAGAGAATATCTGGTCAGTCACCAGTTTATTTGGATACTAATTGGATCGTAACACTGTTAGCGCTGACAGAATGTGACGTGCTGCTCTAATTCTAATTAAAATCCTAAATATCTCACAGGCAGAACAAGATTTAATTACTATTTTAAAACAGAATAACCAAAGAATGAAGGGTACACAGATTTATAAGTCTGGTTTCTTCTGATTTATCTTCATAAACGTTACACTGCACAATTCCTATTACTTTACAATCTTCCTTTAGATCGCTTCCAGTGGTTTCCTCCATGCCTGTAAAGATGTTTAACCAACATAGCTTGCCTCGACCCATGTATGATCCCCGTCTTTTAATTCATCTCCTTTTTTTTTGGTCAATGCACCTCTCTGCCCTCATCCTCTCCGTATCATTCCTTCCCCCACTTCCTGACTCCTTCCTTGCTCCTTTGACCTTTAAATGTTAGCAGATGAGAAGACACAACGCCAATAGTCATTCACTCCACTCTTAGTAACCATTGTGTTTCTGCTCTGGCTGATCCCCCCCCCCCACCCCCAGCTGTCTTTTAGCCAATAATGACCCGGGGGGGCTAAACCTACACTCAACGTGTGATGCCCAGGATTTAATATCAATGGTATCATGTAGTAAATGGACATTTAATGGATTATGAATGAGTTTTGAAGCACTAGAGCAGAAGTAGGCAACTTTTATCACAGCAGGACCACAAAAATGTGTTTGTTTGACCTGAAGGCCACATGATCAACATTCATGTCAGCATTTAGAATAATGAGCAATATGAGCGTTAATACAGGAAAGAACAATAGTTTTTATAGTAATTGTGTGTGTTTTTCTGTCATTCTGTGTATGCTTGTTGTTGTCTTGCTTGTTGTGAGGCATTTTGTGTATTTTTGTAGTCTTTTTGTGTATTTTTCATGTAAAATATATGTTTTTTGAAGTCATATTGTGTATTTGTGCTGCCATTTTGCATTTTTTGGAGTAATTTTTGTATATATCTGTTGTCATTTTGCTTGTTTGTTAGTGCTGTGAGTTTGCTGAGTCATGTTTTGTGTTTTTCTTGTCTTTTTTGTACTTTTGTTGTCGTTTTCTGTAATTCTGTTCATTTTTAATTTTGTGTATAACTGTTGTTTTGTTCATTTTTGTAGTCTTTTTGTGTGTTTTTGGTGTATTTTCTGGATCTTTCTCTTGTCTTTTACTGTATGTTCTTGCAAAGTTGTAATTTTTTTAGATTTGTTTTATGTATTCTTGCTCATGTTTTGTGTATTTTTTCTGTCATTTTGTACATTTACTTTGGAGGCCGCATACAATTAGATCAAGGGCCTCATGTGACCCCTGGGCCGTCAGTTGCCTATGTCTGCACTAGAGACTTGTTTGAACCTGCATAAGTACATCCAAGGAGGTTAAGTTACATTTTCTTCTTTGTTTTATGGGATTCAAGCATTTTTCTCTGCATAAAAAGTGCTTTTCCAGATACACGGGAATGCTAAAGACATCAAAAAGCGAAAAACAAAACAGCACATGAGTGTTTTCAAAGCTGCGCGCACCAAAACACCTACAACTTGGAAAAGCATTATACTGGTATTATTCAGTGTCCTTGGATGTCCTGTTTTCAGATCTAAGAATGTTTTCCGTGCAATCACATGCCTTGTTAAAAAAAAAAGAACTGCGATGAGTCACTGTCCTCTGCTGTTTTAATCATGTTTAAATATATCTGCTCTGGTCTCGTGTGTGTGTGTGTGTGTGTGTGTGTGTGTGTGTGTGTGTGTGCGTGTGTGTGTGTGTGTGTGTGTGTGTGTGTGTGTGTGTGTGCTTCAGGGGGATGCCCTGCCTGCAGCCCTGGTGGAGCTGGTTAGGAACAGTCCCATCTCCTCCATCCAGGACCTCCAGCTGTTGCTGCTTTCTGACTCCGTAGGTAAAGACCAGCATGTTTTTGTATCTTAACCCGGCCTCACTTATGACGATCCATGATGGACGGTCCCTGAGCTGCTGTCTAATCTTAGTTTGACACATTTAAATTAACGGTCTAATTCCTAATTTAGACCACTATGAGAAACATGTAGCATCTCATTTTTACATTATTGCCAAAGCTCATCCCTCTACTTGATTTATACATTAAAGCAGAGGAAGGCAACGTTTATCACAAAAAATGTATTGTTTGATCAGAGTCACATAATCAACATTCAAGTCAGCATTAAGAATATTGAGCGATCTGAGCATTAATAAAAGAAAGAATAAAGTTTTTATAGTAATTTTGTGTGTTTTTCTGCCATTCTGTGTATGTTTGTTGTTGTCTTGCTCATTGTGAGGCATTTTGTGCATTTCTGTTGTCCTTTTGTGAAATTTTCTTTTAAAACATATGTTTTTTTGTGTCATGTTGTATATTTGTACTGTCATTTTGTACTGTCCTTTTTTGGGGTAATTTCTATGTATTTCTGTTGTCGTTGTGCTTGTTTGATTGTGCTGTAGGTTTGCAGCCATTTTTCGTCATTTTTTGTAATTTTATTAACAATATTTTGTGTATCACTGTAGTCGTTTTGTTAATTTTTGTTGTAGTTTTGTGTGTTTTTGGAGTATTTTCTGTGTTCTTCTTGTCTTTTAAAATGTATGATTGATTAATAATAAGTACATATAGATCAGTTTTTCTCATACTACTGTTGCTGACTATTGTTCTCTGTTTGAACAAGAAGACAATCATCAACATCCCCCACCAGATTGGTTCTCATTATAACTCACAACCTTTTCCTAAATGTCCTAAATCTAACTTAGATGTATAGATAAGAAAATATGATCACATCAGAATTTTAAATTACTAACTACTTAAGCGGTTTCTAAGAAAAGCTGTTTCCTTTGAAGATACCTCAAACAGGACGGAGCTCAAACCTATATCCCCCTTCCACATTTTTTGGCGGGGGATAATCACTTGAGCTTTTCTAACATTCCACAATACAAAATACATCATAAAATAATGTATGAGTCATGTTGATATCACATAAGATCAATTGCGGCATCCAACACCCCTAGCAATAAGATAAAATATCTAATTTCAATATAGTTTATCAAGTTGTTCTCACTCTAGTGCAGTACATTAAAGGTGGTTCACATCGCTCACACTCTGTAGTGAGAAAGTGCATCAGTGTTTGTGGCTGTGGTTTGATAACAATGATTAGACAATCATTTTAATAAAGTCAAGTTTGAAGTAGAAACTGTTATTGTGACAGAAATCTGGTCATTTCCAAAAAAAAGACATTGGTCAATTTTTTGCTGCCTATTGGTTAAAGTTTAACACCTTTGGGTTTAAAGGGTCATCAGTAGAAAAATTTAGCTTAATTTTTATAATTAGTAAATGGTGTGGCTAAAAATTTCCCTTCTGTTTGGAGTCCACACGCTGCGTGACAAAAATGTCAAATTTAATGTCCCTAATTCATCAACCTTGCATGAAAACAGGTGCAAATCTGAGTTCACATTGGGTCGTACAACAGGACCAACGTGTGACAAATGATCGGGTGTTGATAAATTCAACGGCTGAATTTGATTGTCATTAAAATGATACATCCTGGTTCAGAGGCCCCGCCCACTGAGGTGAAACAAACACTGGCAAGAAAATAAAGCAAATCCTGACATCTGAAATGGAGCAAAAGTTTTTGACAGTGTGTAAACTGGACTTAAAGGTACAGTTTGGCTGCAGCATTCCTGTGTTTGCCCTTATCGCTCCCCCATATAAAGGAGCTCCTGGATGGATGAGCTACCGAGGACGTGTCGTCTGCCCCCCTGTGCGCACTGCGTACAACTTCACAACAGAAAAATCCTGGAGAAACACACGAAAATATGACATTTATATCGACCTCAGTTGTCCGCACGCTTTAAGCAATACATATTATATTAAAATAAATGAACAAAACCCCTTAAAACGTCTTAAAAATGAGTAAATGTTGTCCCTTGTCTGTGTTTATTATGCCTTCAGCCAATTTCACCTATAATTCATCACATTACTGACTGAATACTGCAGCCGATTTGCAGAGGTTTAAGGTATACTTTACATTTTAAGAGCATGAATGATACACAGCAGCATTCCCCCAGTCCAACACAGAGGTTTAATAATCATTTTTGATCTGTTCTGAATGCTTAAATGACAGTTGAGGTTTTGTTTAATAATTATTTTCAGACTGTGCTGCAAATCCACACACACTGAGATTAATGTACACAAGATCGGACTTGAGATCTGACTGTAGCATACGCTACAGTCAGATCTCAGGGGCCATCCATCCATTTTCAGACTGGTCGTGGGGGTCTGCTGGGGCCTATCTCCGGCTCATATGTTGTATATTTTTTGATAAGGCATCTACTGGATTGCTCTAACAGTATTTTGTTGTACTTGTACAGTGACAATAAAGATATCTTATCTTATCTCACACTGAACGCTCACGTCACAGTTGCTTGCGTGAATATGGTCGAACGTACGTCATACGAACAGATCTAAACGTACGAACAGTTTTGTTCAGCGCAACACGAATAAATATTGTGCCCTGTAGCACAAAAAATATGAGGAAATAATGTTGCCTCGCACAAAAATGTGTATTTGGTGTGGCAGTAGTGTCTTTTAAAAGCTTTACAGTAGGTATATTTCTGCTTGTGTTTATTGTTTTGTCTCAGATGATGAAGAGGGCACATCTGCAACCAATGGAGGACACCGATTCCCAAGGAGCCTCTGTGAGCTACACCTCCTTTTACTTTTCCATTCGAAGTACTATTTACACACATAAATCACCTTTGCTGTTTAATACAGCGATCATTTGGTTAAGTATGGATGATGTTGATTAGCAAATATGTGGTGTATTAAGTAAATTAAGACAGAATAATTTTATAGTTTGGTCAAAGGAATACAATCAAGTCAAAACTGACACTTTATTTCAAAATAAGACTTTGAAACATTACCCAGTTCCCTCCAAAGTAATAATTAATTTGACAAGATTTGATTTGATTATCCGTGTATGCAAATCACAGTTTGCTGTTCATTCAATTCAATTAAATTCAATTCAACTTTATTTATATAGCCCAAATTACAACAAAGTCATATCAAAGCGCTTAAGATTCCATAGTATAAGAAAGAAAGAACCCAACAAGATCCACATGAACAAGCATTTAGCGACAGTGGGAAGAAAAAACTCACCCTTTTTAACAGGAAGAAATCTCCAGCAGAACCAGGTTCAGAGGTGGCAGCCATCTGCGTCGACTGGTTGGGTTAGTGAACAGTAGGGCAAACAGAATAGGATAGAAGGATAGTCCATCCGACTGTTCCAGACTAGTTGAGCCGTGAACCAATGATCAGGAACCGCCAGCTCCAACATCAAGACACCTGAAACAGAAAAGAGAGCTTAGGGCGAGGAGAAGGCACAGACTGCAGGAAAAACATGATACATTATGATACACTCATTCCTAGTGGTTGTGTTAACATTAAACGTGATATATGGGGCGGACATCAGTGTAAATGGTGTGAAGCAGTGTGAGCAGTATGATGGGTAAGGTTGGGCATCGTTTATATTTTAACGATTCTGATTCCGATTCTCAATTTTGATTCCTGTTCTAAACGATTCTCGATTCCGATTCTTTGAGTTGTGCAGGTCAACAGGTCACAGATTTCACAGGATATTTTTTCATTTGAAAAAGCCTTTACACAGGTCATTTTTATTAATTAACTGAGTTGATACAGTTTAATTTGGTTGCTGTACTGTAACTAGGGTATTCAACTACAAAGGTCCCCAACTGTAACTGTAAAACTGAAACTTGCTGAAATAAAACTACAAACAAGTTGTCAGCAGTCTAAAAAACAAAGAGCTACAGCTCAGGTAGATGTGATACAAAATAAAACAAACTCAAACCCTGGAACAGTCATGTGACAAATCAATCAACAGTTTTTGTTGAGAAAGATTAAGTTAATTCAGGTCGTTCTGCACTTGCGCGACTTGCGGCGATGATGCGCTGGTGATGACATAATCGAAATAAGATTATTTAATAAGAGCCTTAAAAGACATGGATATAATGAAAAGTGTGGATGGACAGAAGCATAAACATGTAGACTGTCACAGTCTACATGTCCAGACACACAGACTTAATAAGTCTGTGTGTCTGGACACACACAGACTTATTAAACACACACGGACCTTGGTAAATGCGGTAAACGGAAGAGGCTTCACCGGACGGCTGGTATTAAGACCCGGAGTAAATGCGTCCGCGTACTGCATGTACAGGCTCTAATATCACCAAGTTTATCATTTTAGGGTGTAGTAACACTGGCAACCAGGACCGTTCCTAACCAGCTCTGTGCATGTGTGATACCATGGGGGGCCATTGTCTGGCCTACGTAGGTGTGAACTGCACCCAGGGGGGATAACGGCCCGATGGTCCTGCTAGAAGAGGTGGGCCAAACACCGTGCCACATTGGCGCGGTGTTTGCATGCGCACACAACTCGACTCGACCCGCGCACAAATGTGATGACGTTGGTACCGCACAACGCTTTTCGGCACATAAACATCCGCATTCCACATTGATAGCGGTGTCAGAAGTGCTCGTTAGCCGGTGAAGAGGTCAGAGATGGTGTTACCTGAGGATATATGAATGACACCACAGAGAACTAATGGAGGCAAAGGACAACATGACCATCAGGACTTCTCTTTGTTCAGCCGACAGCGGGACAGTAACGGAGTGTAGCAGCTCATCATCAGGTCTGGGTATTTCCGAGGATTTAAATACATATTACTGGTATATTAACCCATATAAACCAAAAAACATGTCCTGTTCTCAAAATACCAGTAATATGTTACACATTTGCAGCAGTAAAATGTCCCATTTCCATATTTTTTTATAAGGGTTAATATACCAGTAATATGCATTTATATGCATATGTGTAACCTTGGAAATACCTTGGAATTATGGGTTTTACTCTTACCCCTCATCATCATGTCTCTGCAGAAGGAGACCCTCTGCTGCACCTTAGCACTTTTCAACAACTCACTAATTTTTACAAATTAATTACACTAATTTTACCTTTGTTTTTCTGTTTGCATGTCATTTGCTTTGTATTTAATAAAATTGTTGCTATATTTACAGTATACTGTATATAATGCACATGCAGGATATGTAACAATAATCAGTAAAATTAGCTGTAAACACATTTTTTAGAACGAAATAGAAGGTTATGCTGTGAACAGAAAGAAAGGAAGACGAGCCAGACAAAATTTAAACAAACACAAATACTCTGTCCTAAACTATCTCACTCATTAAAAGCATCCATTTAATCTTATATTAATGTACACAAAGACTAGCTCCACAAAAGCATTTATTGATCCAGAAATTAAAGTGATCTTACCTTTATAAGCTCAGTTTCCTTCTTTGCTTTCAAATCCCTTTGAATCTCCAGCCATGCTGGTTTTTATCATCCAAGATTCTTCATTTTCAATTTGATCCACCGTTATTTGGTCTCTTTTAATTTCTCTTCCTTTTTCACTCACTTGGTTTTCTCTCTGTTCCTCGTGTCGATTTCGTCAAAACAAAGCGGCATCTTTAATGTTTCAATCACGTGTGAGTAAAATTAAATTTACCGACACAGGCTTTAAAGAGCAACTTCTTATCTTTCATAAACTGATGTTATTTCTCCGATAGAGCAAATATGAGCAGAGTTACGGTCATTTAAATTACCGTGTTGCGTTCAGGGGCCCTGGGAAACCCAGTCCGTTCGTATAATCCAGCCGTGAAAAGAGGACGTGCCTGGGTAAATATGGACGTATAGTTACCCTACGCAAAAGAATATATTAAATTAACGGCATGTACTGTCAACAACAAACCCAGAGTCGCTTAATGATGACATAAAGCCATACGTGTGTCGTAAATGAACGTGATGACGTGTTTGTCTGTGGGAACTGAGTTGAGCTGGTGATCACGTCCGTTCTACCATGCCAGAAAAGAGACAGGGAGGGGGGGTTCCTGCTGTGAGCTTGGAACGGCCCGAGCTGGCAGTATGAGTACACCCTTACCAGTTGTTAGAGCTACAATCTTTACCAGGGAGCAAATATTTATTCCTGGTGATTGTTTTCCAGAGTTTTACTGGGATTTTTACCGGTGATTAGCTCCTATCTCCCTTCCGCTTCGTGGTCCAAACTGAAATCGTAGCCAGACACACACACACACACACACACACACACCAGTCGCGTTCTGAATGCATCTTATACAAACCCCACGAGAACAAACTAGTGCGGGCATTTAGGAATTGAAAAAAAGAATCAAAATTTAAACATCTTCGTAACGGTTCCGGAACCGTACGCTAGGAACCGGTTCCTATTTGGAACCGGTTCTCGGTGCTGGGTTGTCTACAACCCAGAGCTATGTGTAGATGATGGAGCCTGGTAGCTGAATGCTCTGCCTCCTGTTCTACTTCTAGACATGTTAGGAACTTCCAGAAGACCAGCAGACTGAGAGCGGAATGTTCTGCCCGGATGATACGGCACTAACAGGTCTTTAATATATACAGGAACTTGATCATGTAGAGCTTTGTATGCTAACAGAAGGATTTTAAACTATTCAAGATTTCACAGGAAGCCAATGAAGGGAAGCCAATACTGGAGAACTATGCTCTCTCCTGTTAGTATTCTAGCTGCAGCATTCTGAATTAACTGGAGACTTTTTAGTGAGTTACTAGGACATCCCAAAAGTAGGGAGTTACAATAATCTAATCTAGATGTAACAAATGCATTGATTTGTTTTTCGGCATCAATCTGGGCCAAGATATTCCTGATTTTAGAGATATTACAGAGGTGGAAGAAATATGTCCTTGTGATTTGTTTAAAGGCAGGGTAGGTGATTTTCAAAAGCTAGCTTAATTTTGAATGTAGCTTCTACCTTTTACCCCCCTCGTCCCTCCCCTCTGTGCTCCATCTCACTCACATGCATGCGCACAGCTGCTGCAGAAGCAGACCTCAGCTAATCGCTTGTATTGTGTAGAAACCTGGCTGTCTCATGTCTCATTCAGCTGGAAGTAAACAATAAACTTTACCGTTATAAATGTTAAAGAACTTGACCAAAAACTCCACCGTCAGCGGTGACGCGCTTTCAGTGTGAGCTCGTGCATGCGAGGGATTGAGAACCAGCAGGGAGACAGGGAGACGTGATTGCTTCTTCCCTTGTGTGTTTGCTCCTGTTCTCCTTCTGGCTTTTGTCTTGCAGGTCCGTGGGATCCTCAGTGTGGAGTTACAGAGTCTCAGCGGCTCTGTCTCCACCCTTTCCTCTGCACACACCCAACACAGCATAACGTGGATGGCTGTTCATCATAGGAATGGGATCCACACAAGGTTCCTGCTGCTTAACAGAAGGTTTTCCTTGCCGCCATGATGAATTCATGTTGGGTGTGGGATACATATGTATGTGTATATACGTATATATGCATATGTGTGTATCCATAAAATGAAGAGTCCGTCCTTAAGACTGCTCTACTGTAAAGTGCCTTGAGATACCATTGGTTATGATTTGGCGCTATACAAATAAAGATTGATTGATTGATTGATTGATTGATTGATTGATTGATTGATTGGTTGAAAAAAAACAGTTTGTTTTTTTCTATTGATCGAAGTTATTACAGGTTTACAGTTGCTACAGATGACAGATTTTCTTTGTGCCTTTTTCAGAGCACATAAGATCTTAATTTCTGTCAGGACATGAAGACAATTTCAAAGTGTATCTGGATAAAATCGCCTACCCTAGCTTTATTATGAGAGTTAAAAGATAAGTCAGTATGAAAGATAATGCCTAAGTTTTTTTTACTGTGGTGCTGGGTGACAGAGTAATGCCATCCAGAGACACTATTTGTTCTGATTATTTCTCTTTGAGGTGCTTTGGACCAAATAAAATCACATCGATTTCATCCTGGTTAAGAAGGAGAAAGTTACGGCTCATCGAGGATGTGATGTCTTTAAGACAAGCCTGGAGTTTTATTAAGCCTCTGATTTCATTGAGAGATAAAGCTATGTATCATCTGCATAGTAATGGAAATGTATATTATGTTCTCTGATAATGTTACCTAGTATTGGTCCCAAAACTGAACCTTGTTGAACTCCATGATTAACTCTGGCGTACGTTGAGGAGAGACTATTAACATGAACAAAGTGGGTTCTGTCTGATAGGTAGGATTTAAACCAACCCAGCGCTGTTTCTTTAATCTCAAAAACACTTTCCAGTCTCTGCAGCAGTAGATGATGATCCACTGTATCAAAGGCTGCACTGAGATCTAAGAGCACCAGAACTGAGACCAACCCTCTGTCTGAGGCTAAGAGGAGATCATTGGTTACTTTTACTAAGGCAGTCTCTGTGCTGTGATTGGCTCTAAAGCCAGACTGAAAGCTCTCGTATAAATTGTTCCTATGTAGGTGATCACATAGTTGACCTGCAATGACTTTGTCAAGAATTTTGGAAAGAAAAGGGAGATTGGATATTGGTCTGTATTTGGACAAGTCACTTGGATCAAGGGTAGTTTTTTTAAGGAGAGGTTTGATTACAGTTGTTTTAAAGGGGACATATCATGCTAAATCACCTTTTTTAGCCCTTAAATGAATTTTTTGTATAATATATATTGAGTGTTTAGAAGCACAGAAAAGTTCAAATTAATCTCTTCAGGTGCTCCGTTGATATCTTTATATTCTGTTTTGGTCATATTTTTCAATCTGTTTCGATTTTTCTATTCTCTATTACGTTTTTTGAACAATAACGTCACAGTATTTTCAGCAGAACTGCCAAATTAGGACATTGACTCCAGGCCCAACACTCGCTGCGATTTTGTAGTCCAAGCTCAAGGATGCCAAAGTTACGAGAGGAGAAATCAAAATGTTTGGTTGTTGGATGTAGTAACCCACACACTTCATTACACCGTCTCCCAGCATCAGAACCTTTTCGAAGTGCCTGGTTGAGTTTTATTTTTTATGGAAATGTACCCACATCTGTGGGTAAGGTCATTTTTGTGTGCGCGAAGCACTTCAAGGATGACTGCTTCAGCAACCTCCACCAGTATAAAGAAGGATTTGCAGAAAGACTTTGTCTGATTGAGGGCTCAATTCCTTCTATCTTTGGAGACGACGAACAGAGCACTTCGGTAAGCTGTAAATAACGCTAAAAAGTGTGATGATAAGACGTTGTTTTGTTAGCATTAGCAGTTGCACCGTCTTTAGACTTCATATGTTAGCGCTGTGTGCTCGTTTTAGATCCTTGATGATATGGCCTACGTGATTTAATTTAAGTCTAAAGTTTTCATTAGTCATTTCATTTTGCCGTTTTTGTCTCCGAAAAGTACGAAAACTATTAAAATGCATTTCGTGACGTTAGCTTGGCGCTAGTGTTAGCTCGGTGCTTGTGTTAGCTCACTTGTTAGGGTTCTGCAGGTTCATCATCTTCATTTTCATCTCGCTCCGCCGGGTCAGACTCTGGCTCGAACATGTAAAGCTGGATGGACAAGTCTTCCGTTGTTGACATTTTGTAAAATACGTGTGAATAAACTTTTTCTGCACCGCTAGATAATCGTATTTCTTCTATCAAACTACAAAAATGGCCGAACAGGGTGGAGTTAAACCGAATTTCACCTCTGCAACCTGGGGTATGGAGTGTCTCATTTGCATTTAAAGAGACCGCACCAAAACGAGTTGCTCTCAGAAGCACATCAGAAAAGGGGTAGAAAAGGGGTGGAGCTATAATAATGAGGAATTCATACCCAAGCATTGCAGTTCCACTTTATATAGACCACAACTGTATGATTTATATGTAAAAAGGAAGGATTTAAAAGCATGATATGTCCACTT